>NW_023461219.1:0-27885 GCF_013731165.1 Rhagoletis pomonella
TGAATTTGGTTTTTAATTTTTCACTTACAATTTTAGGTTATTCGAGTTCCGTAAAATTATATCTCGACGGGAGACGTGCTATAAATTAATACCTCAAGATTATCCGGTAGAAATTGTTAAAAATGAAAAATATTCTGATTGTTCCATTTTGGAGGGAAAATTTATGACGCCTTTTGAACTACATTTACCCGGTGTAGTCCCAAAAGCCGCTAAAGAAGCAAATTTTCAAGTGATAATACCAAAAAAATGGAACGACGAACGTTTCAAGCCAATGTGCATCCACTTAGCTGGCACTGGAGATCACGTATGTATTTTAATGGCTAATAAAATAAGTCAATGTTTTTAGTAGATAGAAATTAATAACCCGGTTTCG
Source organism: Rhagoletis pomonella (assembly GCF_013731165.1). Lineage (NCBI taxonomy): Eukaryota > Metazoa > Arthropoda > Insecta > Diptera > Tephritidae > Rhagoletis > Rhagoletis pomonella. Next base: position 374 of record NW_023461219.1, read on the forward strand.
GGGTTATAAACAAGTTAAGGCTGTCTTAAGTATATAATTACTATTTAATTAAATGGAAAGGTGTATGCACATCGTTGTATTGTATACAACGTCTACAAAATTATAGTTTAAGCAACGAGGCTTTCCTTATATTTTCTAGAAGGTCTACCAGTTGTTATCTCAAAAGATAGGCTCTCAAATTCGAAATGATCATTTGTACCATAAACCCATTTTCTTTAACAATTACAATGTTTAAGATTATTATTTTTCAAATACATATGCAAATCCTTACTTAACTTCGACTGAATTATTGATATTAGCATAATTACAAATTATAGTTATTTTAATTTTCTCCTTGCAGTTTTATTGGCGAAGAAGAAATTTTATTGCGAAACCCCTACTTAAGGATGCCAATATTGGAGCCATAATATTAGAAAATCCGTTTTATGGAGTAAGGAAGCCCGATCAACAAGTGTAATAAATATATTTTGCATAATTCGTTAGCGTACCAATTCGTTTTCGGTCTTACTCTGCATAACAGTCGTGGGTGTTAATTTAAGTTATTGCCTACTTGGAATAATTTTTATTTGCCTCATAAATTATTATTTGAACAAATATACTATATATGTACTCGCACATAAGATTAATATAAACATTTTAGGCGCTCTAATTTACAAAATGTATCTGACATATTTGTGATGGGTGGATGTCTAATACTCGAATGCTTGGTTTTACTGCATTGGTGCGAAAGGAATGGACTTGGGCCACTAGGCATAACTGGGTTATCCATGGGTGGGCATGTATGTAAGCTCATGATTATGATTTTAAATCTTTCAATACGTTTTGTTCATTTTAGATGGCTTCATTGGCGGCCACAAATTGGCCAAAACCTCTTGTGCTGGTCCCATGCCTTTCATGGTCTACTGCTGCGCCTGTATTTACAACTGTACGTGTGTACAAAGAAAAAATAGATTCCTTGATTAGAAAATTAAAACAGTATATGGATACACATACTTTTTGTTAATTTTTCATTCCTTTTATCTTCCTCAAGGGCGTGATGAGTCAATCCATAAATTGGGATATGCTTGAAACGCAATACCATTCCGATGGTAAATATAGTGAACGTTTGTCAAAGATGGTTACTGTAGTGGATGATGCTTTTGCGGCTGGCCAAAAATTTATAAAAAATTTTAACCAATCATTGCAAGCGCTCAAAAACGATATCAGTGATACAAGACACGTTCAGGAGCAAGTGTCTGATAAAATAGGCAATAAATTCATAGAAATCAACAATACAAATAAGGCAGAAAGCAATAATTCAATTTTCCTAAATTCAAACATGAGAAAGGATGTTGTCAGCAATAAGGGCAGTCTCCAGTTTATGAGTGAAAAATCAAATAAGGCACTGAAAACTGTACTTCAAGTGCAGAAGGAACAATCAGCTTTAACAAAACTAATGAAGTTTATTTTACCAATGGCAGCACAAAGTGACAATAAACGAATAGATATAACAAAAACAAATTGGTGGGAACGGGAAGCGTTGCAATTCATGCGTGGCATGATGGATGAATGCACACATCTAAAAAATTTCTCTGTACCTTTTGATACATCTTTAATAATAGCTGTTTGTGCCAAGGATGATGCTTACGTGCCACGTGAGGGGTGCACAGGACTTGAAGAAATTTGGCCTGGAGTGGAAGTACGATATCTTGATGCAGGCCACGTGAGTGCCTACGTCTTGCATCAGAAGCTATTTAGGTGATTCGACATTATCTATAACAAAAAATGTTATGCCACTTTCTTACAATTTCAGATGTTGTATAATTGAGGCGTTCGAGAGATCAAAGAGTATTTACAATACGGACAACGGAAGGATAGGTGAAGATCTGAAACCAACGTTAACATATAAGGAGCTTGTTAACAAATATACAAATTCAATTTAATATTTTTATGATGATATACACAGTTTTTATTAACCGATTTACTCAAACGCAAATATAATGTTAAGCCATTTTTATTACCTTGTTGTGTGAATGAAATTTTGCGGTATGAGCGCTGTAACAGAGTTTTGTAAAAAGTTAAAGTTTAAAATTTTAATATATTATTTATATATGCTTTTTTGTGTTTGGAAAATATTTATGCATATAACGCATCTTTAACATACTTAGGGAAATCTATATACACATTTCTTTTAAATGTGGATTTGGGATATGTAGATGATTTCGTTTTTAATTTCTGCAACTATTAAGGAATATGAGTATTTTAAGAAGTACACCCTCAGCCTCATTGCGTAAGTCGTAAATTAGGCTAAATTGTACTACTCGACAACAGTAGCATTGTCTACATGAACCAAAAAGACAAGATCACGCGGGCAGGAGAGTAGCCCGTTAGAATCGCATTTAGGAAAAAAGTTTACCGATTTTGACATTAGCCGTTTGTTTACATTTCTTCGTTGTTTACAATTTGGTGGTGGCTTTTTACTGCAATTTTCTTCATTTTCGCCTGTGACAACGTGTGTACACATAAGATAAAGAATAATTTAACACAACGGCATGATTTATAGAAGAATTTGCATAATAAAAATGATTATTCATGCGTTCAACAATTTCGCGGTTTTCTCCGTTCTCTTCGTTGTTTACTTCTTACAACAAAGATGGCGTCGAGATTTCGGCAGCTAGAAAATAACGTTTTTCTTTCTTTCCTTCCCGCGTGATCTTGTGTCTTTCGTTCATGCATTGTCTATTGTCGTACTGAAATAAGTAAACGACCAAATTCGTCGGAAACTATACAGGTTTTTTCGTTTTAATAGTGGTACAAAGCTCAATAAAAAATATTCAAAATGATAAATTTATCATTTTGATAAATGATCTCTTAAACTTTGTATGGAAATCTATTTAACCTAAGTTTATAACTTTATCAAACGATTTTGGTGAATAAATGTATAAATAACAGCAAAATTCAACCCTAACAGGTTGCCAGGTGGTCGCTTTTGCTACGAAAACATAAAAAGCGGAACAAATACACAATACCTACAATTCTCGAATTAAAAAAAAAAAAATAGGATCGATAGAGACCATTGAGGTGGACATAACGATATATATATTTTTCTTGGGAAACAACAACTACAACAATTATTAAAAGTCAAAGTTCAAATTAAGCATTTTTTTAAATTAATATTTCTCGAAAAAGTGTACAGTGTTTTCGTGTATAAACTTCTTTTTGCGTAGGTGCCATTCGGCCGCACTTATGGATTGTAACCCTCACTAAGTAGAATTCTCCTTTCTGTAGTGCCATAAAAAGAAGCCGAAGTATTTCTGCGAAGAACTTCTTTCTGAATAGGCGGCCTTCGGCCGCACTTAGGGATTATAACCCTCACAAAGTAGAATTCTCTTTCTGTGTTGCGAAGAACAGGCGCTGAACACCTTATTTTTATATATATGTATATCAAATTAAAGAGAATTAAATTCTCTATCAAATTACATCAAAATTTTCCAAATCCTTGAAGAGGTTTACGAGAAATATTAATTTAAAAAAATGCTTAATTTGAACTTTGACCTTTAATAATTGTTGTAGTTGTTGTTTCCCAAAAAATATATATATATCGTTACGCTCATCGCAATGATCTCCATCGATCCCAATATGAATTTTTTTTATTTGAGAATTTTAGGTATTCTACATTTATGCCATTTACCAAGGTGTGTTCATGAAAGAATGGGGATAAACCATGGCACAATAAACAGGTAGAACCATGGGATAAACAGATAAATTTACGCAATTTATCCCTTTATCACTTTACATGAAGACCCCTATTAAGTTTTACGGCAAGTTTTCCAAAGAATTTTGGATTCACATGAACACAACCAACCGATTAACATTAGACTCGATAAATTGGTCGTTCATCGATAGATGCTTGAAAGTGTTGTCGGCGGCTTGTGTAACCAGCGGAAGATGCCATTTTGTCAATCGAATAAGATCTGGAAAGAACACCATTGCGATACAGCAGAAAAGAATTGGGAGTGATTTTTTACCATCCATCACTCAAAATTAACAACAGAGTAGTTGAAAGAGTCCCTAACATCTAGAAAAACACCAACATTGTAAAAAGCTAGCGAAAATTCGTCGAAATCCGGTTAATAAGAGGATAGAAAAAAAGTAGATACGGAATTTTTGTGAGCTGAAAACATGGCAGACTCAGACAAACAGCTACCGATTGAGCAGCAACAGCAACAACACCAGCAGGATGTCCAACAAGGTGATGCTGCTCAGACCCAATTGAAGTCGCTGCCACCAAAAGAAATCATTGGTAATTTTTGCAAATTATATGACGTGACATGTGTTGGCTAGTATTGGTTAACAAGAGGGTGGCGGGGTGTACGTTATGGCAACTATTTTTTTTTTCTTTTTGTTGAACAAAAACTAAGGTGTAACAAGGCTATTGAAAATGATTAATTAAAGATATGCATAGCATGTTTTTTCACACTGACATACATATTTGCATCGTGCTATGGCGCTGAATATAGAAACATTTCACCTAAATACACGCACGACGCCATTTTGTTGGTGCAATGTACGCGATCGCCGGTGCGTGAAAGTTCTGTTCGTCTACCACCCGGTCACAGCTGTCTTTTTTTTTTTTTTTTTTTTGTTTTTCAAAACAACGTGGTTAACAATTTAAATTTAAACCATGATTTTTTTTTAGTCACATAAATGAATGTGAATGAAATTATTTAATTTAATTTTTCAATTTTTAGCTACCAAAGTAACAGGCACCGTGAAATGGTTCAATGTAAAGAGCGGTTATGGTTTCATCAACCGAAATGACACCAAGGAAGATGTGTTTGTTCATCAGAGCGCCATTGCAAGAAACAATCCGAAAAAGGCAGTACGTTCTGTTGGCGACGGAGAAGTTGTGGAATTCGATGTAGTCATAGGCGAGAAGGGCAATGAGGCTGCTAATGTGACTGGTCCATCCGGTGAACCGGTACGTGGTAGTCAATTTGCAGCAGACAAACGTCGGAATTATCGTCCATGGAATAATCGCAATCGCCGCAAGCCACAGGGTGGACAAGGACCTGACGGCAATGTACAACAGGGTGCCGAAGGTGAAGTCAGACCGGACGGTCAACAACAACAACAACGTCCGCAACGCAATTATCGCCGTGGAGGTGGTCCTGGTGGTCCTAGTGGCCCAGGTGGTCGTGGCGGTCGTGGCCGTCGTTTCAACAATTACTTTCCCCGAAACCAAGGTGGTAGACGCTCAGGTGGCGGCGAAGGGGGATTGATAGAGGGCGGCAATGACCAGAACGCTGACTCCACACAAAGGGGCGGTGATGGTCAAGGTTTGCCCGCACGACGTGGAGGCCCACAAAGACGTTTCTTCCGTCGTAACTTCAACAATGGCGGCGGACGACGTGGTCCACGCGGAGATGAAGGTAAGCAGAAACAGAAGGAGGACGAGTTTAAATTTTAGTCACCAGAACACAAATACGTTACCCTACTAGCGATTTTTTTTTTACTCAATTATTATTTTTTCATCTCTGGTGATTGTTTTACAGGCAATGGTGGACAAGGTCCTCCGCGCAACAATCGCCCAAGACGAAACCGTAAAACTAGCGGCGCTGGAGGTGCCTCTGGAGGCGAAGGCCAACATCAGCAGCCTCAGCAGGTAAACTGAATTGCTAAATACAGCGAACCACATGCAGTTGGCGGGTGTGGCAGAATATTAGAATTGGTGGTGATCAAATGGTGTCACAAACCTACTACATACATACTACATATATAAATATATATATATATCACCCACGTAAAACTATAAAGAGTAACGTTTACAAGTTCAGTTAAATTATCAACCATTAATTGATATATCTTGCTTTGCAAAAATTTATAAATAATACTGCCAAACTGCAGCTGTAAATTTTAATTTTACAAAAGTCATCAAACAATACTCATTGGAGTATAATTTGGATCGGTCAACGTACATACATGCCCGGATCGAATATTCGTTAATGCAACTACTGCTCTGCATATAGTTTTGTTTTCATTTGTTAAATATATTCATACATGACTTGTTAATTTATAAACATACATATTTTCGTACTCATGCAGTAACCCACAGGAGCACCAACATAAACATGCATAACTCATAAACACTCTTGTTTGTTTTCTTAGATTTTATATTGATTTTTCTTTATTTTGTTTTCCTTTCGGTATAACCCTCCATTGTTTTACCCGAAATACTTCCTACGCCTCTGCAAAAAAAAAAAACGCCAACTCGAACAACTCAACCATCCACGTCCCGACATCCAAATATCCCGTCGCTATACCGACCTAACTTTCGCTCATCAATTTGAATATGATCGCATGTAGGATGTTGGTCACGAAGTGCAGAATACAACAACTGAAAGTACAGCATAAAACTGTTTGCGATTGGGTGCCTCCAATGCGATTCTACACTGAACAACCAACCAACCATTATGTTACAGGAGCGGAATCGAGCTGTTTAAGTAAAGCTCGTTTGAATTAACCAAATTAATTTCGTCTTCGTTTATAGAACCGAATCCATTGGAACGCATTACAGACTACTAAAAAAGATAAAATCTAAAAACAAAATGTTATCAACGTAACGCACGTATGTAAATCGATTATATCTGCTATGCGTAAGAAAATTAAAAGAAAAAAGCAGAACTGCGTAACACCTTGTACACAAATAAACGTTTTAAGTTGCATTTTAGCGTTTCAGATATCCACTTTAATTAGACTGATGGTAGTAGAAGTAAAGTAGCAGTCGAAAATATTTAAACCTTCCTTTTGGTCCTATTTATTATTATTTTTATCGTATCTGTAAAATTTTACATATCGCACACCTAGATCTGAAGTGCGATCAACTCAAAAAAATGTATGGCGATTTTTTTTGCATAAATAAATTCAGACTTACATTCAATTAATGCGAATAATTTTTCTTCATGATTATATACATCAACTAAAAAACCACTGTTATACGTGTTTTTGTATTAATTGCGTTGAATCTGTATTATCCACAAGCAGTTATATTTCCCCGTCTGTATTTTGAGTTGGCTCACTTTAGATCTAGGTGTGCGATATGATCGTCATATTGTTCATTATATTATATTTAAAATATTTATTTAATAAAAAGTGTGCCTAAGTTGAAAGTAAATTTGCATAGGAACTATTGTAAATGTTTTAAACTGTTGTAGCCAGTGATTGTGATACCATTCTTGTCATTTTGTGCAGTTTGAAGCAAAAAATTATACTGATTCGACACACACGATAACGAGATGGTGAATAATTGAATCTACATTTTTTATCGGAATACAAAATTGGTCACCACGACAAATAATCAACCAAAATAATCATGGGTATGCTCGAGCTACGTAATTACCGCAATATTGCAGCCTTGTTGCTTTCTTGATGATATATTGCTGATGCTCAACTGAAAATATTTGAAATACTGCAGAAATTGTGTAGTAAAAATTTGTATAATGCTTTTGATTTGACAATTTTGTTCCTCGAACGCTTTATGCAGGCAGAGTTGCGTAGAACTTGATGCTTCTTTATAAAAAGTAGCACTGCCGCATTAGTTGGAGCTCGAATACACCCCATGTTGGCTTATGACGCACTGTCGAAATCTAATCGTCACAGCTTGTGTTGCGTATTTTATTCGCTTAACCCATAATGTAAATGATATTTCGTTATTAAATATTTTGCTATAACTTAATATATTTTTCAAATATTAGTATTTCTTTTATCGAAATCCGTGTTAAATTTCACATAAATTCTACTGTTATTTGAATTCATTTTCGATGAGGCTCATTTTCTTAAACTCAACATATGTACTTTTTTGCGTATATTCTATTCTATTTTCGTTTTCATTTCTTTACTACTATTTAAAAAACAAAGTAACTACATAAACATACATATATACATGTACTTTAAAATGTGTGGATTTTAAAAAGCTACAAATCCTTAAGACGTAGCTTACGACAATGTACTACATGTTTAAATTTAATATTTATTTAATATTATGATCACATCATTCAATCACTTTTTTTTGTGTTTGAACAGCTAATACTAAACTCGTTTACAGTGTTTTTGCAAAAATATGCTCATGAACCATAATTATACACACTAAATGTCTAAAAGAAGCATATAAACGCATGCATACGTAATTATTTTGTTTTTGGAAAAAATACAAAAAAATTGTAAAACCCTAAATAAATATTATTAGAAACTTACCTTCTCGAAGTGTATTTCTTGATTTTTATTACCGAATTCGCGGACAAAAAGAATCGTTATCAAAGTGAAAATGACATGAATACGTAATTATAAAATTCTATGGCTACATGCCAGCAGTCTCTCAACGTTAGAGAAATTCGAATTTTTACATTAGATAACTAGGGTAATTCTCTAATCGTTCTCGTCGATGCCGCAGTTAGAGAAGTACATTAGTATTCGATTCGGGAGAAACAACGCAAATTCAAATAAGTGTAAATAAGCAATATTCCAAATCATAAATTATTTTTAAGTTCAAATAATTCATTATTATTTAATTGCCATGGAACGGATTTTATGGAAATTACCTTTTTTTCTGCTAAAGAGATAGAGTTTATTCGATTAAGAATGTCCACGAATTAGCTTTCCCCCAATTCCATATATGCACATTTGATGTTGCCTTTTTTTTGCCTTTTTTAAGATATTTTCCCTTTTTTTTGCCTATTGTACCTTTAAAAAAGTGATTATAGCGAAGAGAAAAACCTTATTCCTGATATTATAAAAGTTTCAAACGTTCCATATTTAAATTGAGCGCCACTTGTATCAACTCACGTCCAGCGCACGTTTAGTACATTCAAAGCTGTGTTAAAAGCCTGTTCTGTTACAAAAAAATCAAGTTGATAATGAAGAAAATCGATGGATAAATAAAGAAGTAATAAGTGGTCATACGAAAATGCGCAAAGACTTTTTGTATGAAAAATTAACAGGAAAGAATGTTACTCATACGCCATGTACACCTGAAAATATCTCGAAAACTTGTCTATAAAATAAAAAAATAACTAGATTTTCGGAATTAGCGATCAATTCTATATAGGAATTGGATAGTGGCGTCCGCTGAATATATTTCCTGTAAACTAGTGTTATTTTTCAGTTTTTGTCCTTTCTTAGTGCCTTTTTTGCTATTTCTAGTGCCTTTTCCTGCCTATTTCGCTATTTTTTTTTGCATTTTCCATCCTATTTTCATATTCATATTCATCTTTATTCGGTCTATGATTTACAATCTTACAGACTGGAAGTAGGCTAAAAAGTATTAACGGTGACTAGTATATCGCTACCTTAATATAGAAAGGCCCTATCTGACATCGTCGCTGATATACAAAAAGCCGTAACTAACTAAAAATCGAAAATTTACGTTTTAATTGATTATGATGCATTTGATCGCATTATGTGGCCCCAAATCGTTTTATGCAATAAAAGATTTTAGTTAGTTACGGCTTTGTGCATTTCAGCGACGATGTGAGATAGGGCCTTTCTATATTAAGGCAACGATATGTACAATTACGAAAATAGGTTTCAAGAGATGATTTAAAAAGACTTCTTGGAAACGAAAAGTCGATATCTAAGCTCTTTGAGATATTGTTAAATTCCACAAGGCCTCGAAAAATAGGCGCAAAAGATGAGTAGTTAGTCTTAACGGCATTTTAAATCATCGGCATACAATAAAAAGCTGGCGTGTTTGAAACAGGAGCTAATATCGTTTATATACAGGACAAACAATAGGGGGCCAAGAATGCTACCCTGGGGTACACCTGATGTTACAACAAAGGGATTAAATTTACAATCATCGATATATACAGACAGAGTCCTATTTGTAAGGTAAGACTTTAACCAAGCTAGGAAATTAGAGTGAACACCAATGCACTCCAACTTGTGTAGCAATAATAGGTGTGGTACCTTATCGAAGGCTTTAGAAAAGTCCGTATAAATGGTGTCTACCTGCGAGCCATCTTTGAAGGAAGAAACACAAAATTCTGAAAAAGAAGCTAAATTAGTGACCGTTGAACGACCAGCTACAAAACCATGTTGGTGGGGCTCAATCATTCTTTTGGCAAGAAAAAGAGAGTTTAAAATGTATCACTTTTTCGAATAGCTTTGAGCAGACAGACAGTTTCGAAATAGGCCTATAATTTGTGATATCCTTTCTATTTCCAGATTTAAAGGCTGGGGTTATAGAGGCAATTTTCCATCTGTTAATAAATAATCCAGTCGAAAGTGATAGGTTGAAAATATGACGAAGGAATACATAACGACAGACTACATCGTTTAACGAAGTGGGCACAAAAACCATCAGAATCACATTTCACTGTCGGAGTTAGGGTAGACATGGCGTAAGTAATGTCAGATGTCGAGACAATCAACGAGCCAAGATCTAGGCGTTGGGTCGGCCAGTAATTTCGTGGTAGATTTATAGAATCACTCCCAGAGGCGAAATTCGAGCTGAAAAATTTTGTAAAAAGTTCCACAGTATCTGGTAGAGATTTCGAAGATTGACCGTTAAAGAACATGCAAGTCGGAATATTAGAACTGCCCCGCTTAGAGCGTACGAAATTCAAAAAAGCTTTTGGGTTGTCTTTTTTAAGTTCAGAATCAAGTCTCCTAATGTACTGGTTATAAAGAAATTTATCAAGAACATTAAACTGTTTCGCATAGTTAAGGTATTGCTCTTTGAGATGAGTATTGTGAATATTTGCCATATGGCGCTTGTAGCATTTATATCTCTTATTTTTCAGATTTTTTAGAGTGACAGAGTACCAGGTAATTTATGAGGCTTGGAGGGTAAAGCAGCCAGTTGCTCAGAGAAGACTTCAGACATAATGCAAAGAAAGGTTTCATAAGAGGCATTAACATCTTTTGAATTGAAGATATCACACCAATTTACGTTATTTATAGCCAGGTTTATGACGTCGTAATTTGCATCACGAAAATTGTAGGAAATCCTATTATTTTGCCTTAAGGGAAGCTTATCAAAAAACTCTAAAGAAAGGGGATTATGATGCATATCAGAATAACAGATCGGAGTCTTACATGCAGAGAGATTAGATATCAAATTTTCGTCTACAAACACTAGATCTAATAATTTAGATAACTTATTGAATATGCAATTAATTTGCGTAAGATTAAGGCTTAAAAGACTATCAATAAAGTTTATTTCATGCGAGCGAGTAACGTTGATTGGGGTAAGGCGCCCCGGGTTTTGAAAGCATGTCCAGTTAATGCCAGGGAGATTGAAGTCGTCAAGAATACAAAGATTACAATTTCCATTACTTTCATAGATGTGTGTGATATTCTCTATGTGATAGTTATATAACTCATCTGAACTGTTAGGTGGGACATATGATACACAGATAAACAAAGAGCCGAACGAGCCAACAACGCGCGGTCAATTAAAGTATCGTGGTTGAGCAATTCAAAAAATGACGACCTTAAGCTACGCCTTAAAGCAATTAGTACACCACCCCCTTTGAAGTGGCCAGTTTTCTCACGGTCTTTCCTGTAAGTCTGGAATATGTTGGGATCAAAGTATTCTTCACTGAAGAAATTATTATTAAGCCAAGTTTCCACAAAGATATATATGTCATAATCCATACGTGAAGAACAAAGAAAGACTTCTTTAGCTTTTGTGCGCATTCCACCCATATTCTGGAAGTATATATTCAGATTTTTGCATGTATATTCGGCATTAGACTGTATAACACTATTTGGAACTTCCTTGGTTAGCTTCTGGTTGAAAAAATCGAAAGGGCCGCACAATGATATCAGACGGCCACACATTTGGATTTAAGATGTTGTTGTAGAGGGAAGATATCACACCAATCTTAAAGTTCACGCTCCGAAGACTCTCAAGTGGAGTTCCTTTTTTTACTAATTTGTAGCATGTAAGGTGTGTACTATCGATCTTTGCATGTTTAGATACATACGCAATAAGGTATCCTCAGATACAGACGGTTTAAAGGAGGAAATGCGCAACCTTCTTCTTCTTAATGACCACCTAGAGATCTGTATTATTATTACGCCCATGAACAATGTTTATGCGTTTGGGCCTATTTAAATTTCGGGCAGCAGCCCAATCGCCACCATCTTCTTTAGCGCCCGCAATAGCATCATCCGATTTATCAGCACTTCGTTCATGTATGTTGCCATGTGTAACATTCATACCACTTGTAGTTGACATTGTACTAACAGCATCCAGACTGACAGATGAAGATTTAACAGCAGCAGAATTATAGGAATCATCGGTGTTGATTTCCGCAACAGCGCCGGCAGGAGACCTAACAGAGCGATTGCCATAGATTGCAAGGAATTAGTGCCAGCAGCGGCAGCAGCAGCGTAGCTCATATCGAGTAAAGATGTTTTAGCAGCAACAACAGCATTAGCAGTACACGGGGTTGATGGCTTCGTCGTGGTTGTTATTTTATTTTGCCCTTTTTATAGTCCTTAGTCCTAAAAACCCGTTCCCTGTTTATTGCAAATACATTTAATACAAATTTTTACAAACAAAGCGTTTTGTTTAATAAAGTTTAAAATTCACATTCGAATTCCATTAGAGATCAACATAAGAATACGATTTGAGAATTAATATCCGTGCCGCTGGATTGGGGATTAAGCAACCTTATGTAAATCTGATGCTACCATCACAGAACTCAAACCAAAAGACCGCACCAAGTACCTTTGGAGTAATCCTGGACTGCAAACTGCTGCATAGGTACAATGTGGAGGACAAGAGTGAAGAAAGCGAGTAATGCCCTCTACGCATGCAAAAATATGCTAGGTGTTACTTGGGGCCTATCCCCTGCCCTAATGCATTAGTGCTACACAGCAGTAGTTAGACCAATACTACGTTATGGCGCTCTGGTGTGATGGACCGCGGTGTGGAGAGAGTGCAACGTCTCTCTCTATTGTGTACAACAGGAGCACTGAGAACTCCAACGGCTGCACTGGAAAAAATCTCAATATAACACCTATCGACCTTGCTGCTAAGTCCGCGGGGATACTGATTGCAACAGGGGAGTTTAAGCAAAGAAACATTGGCCACAGCTCAATAACCAAAGGGCATGTAGCCACCACGGATTACATGGTACCTTTCTGTAACGGATAAGGAGTTTCGGGTTACTATCGAAGAAAACGGATGGCGTAGGGGCATGAAGCCTAGCCGTAATACTTTTACTTTCTTCACAGACTGCTCAAAAATGAATGATGGAATAGGAGCGGGAGTGTACTGTTCAGAACTTAGTGTTCGTCGGCCAATCAAGCTGCCGGATCACTGCAGTATATTCCAGGCAGAGTTTTTCGCAGTGAGAAAACCCGCTGAGCTAGCCTACTCAATGACTGGAAACAACTCTAAAGTTAACATATACGTAGATAGTCAAGCAGCGATTAAGGCTATAAGCTCATACCAATTTACATCACAAAATGTCCTTAGAAGCAGGGAAGCCATAAATGGGGCAGCAGCAACCAGGCGGCAGGCTGCATATTTATTGGGTCCCTGGCCACAAGGGCATTACAGGTATCGAAATTGTGGATGAGATTCCCAAGAGCGGAATCCCCTTGGTTCTAGAACAAGAGAATAACATTCCGAAAACGCTTAAAAATCTTTATACCGAAATAGACCAGAGGGTGAAAAAGCAGACCATATCGATATGGAATGCGCTTAACACCTGCAAAATCTCTAAAGTCATGCGCAGACTGGAAAACGAGACTTAAACTCGGTTTATACTATCGCTGGCACAAAGAGACTGCAGAACTATGATAGGTGTCCTAAAAGGACATAACATGCCAGCGCATGCAAGCAAAATGGGGGTTGCTGTCAGGGAAGTTTGCAGGAAATACATGGGGACGAGAACAAGGGAGACCCTAGAACACATCCTATGACATTGTCCTGCTGTATTAAAAACACCATTAAAATATCTCGGAGCTTCAGAGTTTAATCATCTTGAAGACGTGACAACTTGGGCTTCAAGCACTGGTGAAATTCTCAACAAGCGTAGACATCCTAAATGATGCATACTTCGAATATATTTAACTGAACCTCTATCTCCATCTGGCATCACTAGAGACCTATTGGTCTATGTGGGGCACTCAGCCGGCCAAAATAACCTAACCTAACCTATTTAAGAATGCGTTGAAATAAATACATCAAAAATATTTTAGGAAATAGCCTTATGTCCATATAGACCGAGCTACATAAAGTGCACATTTCTTTTCAACACAGATTTGAATACATTTTAAATAATACATAATACAAAATCCAGCACCTGCCATACATGATAGGGCCATAAGAAGTTATTCGATTTGATCGCCTTTCATTCACTTTTCAATGCTATAACTTCATCTGTAACGCGAGTTATTAAAGGGTCTAGGACGTTATACTCTAATTTCGAGCTCCATAAGTTCCGCAATGTGTTCACAGCATTTTCTTTGGGCGTGCCTGGAAAACATAAAATTAATTTATTAAAATTGCTAGCAACCCTGCCAGCAATTGCAAGAGAATTTTATCGCCTATCGCTAAGATGTCACTATTTTGTCACCATTGTAAGTTAAAAAGGGGATAGTAAAAGCTCAGTTATGCAAGACTTAGACTTGACTTGACTTGAAAATTGTATATCTGGCAAATGAGCAGCGCGTGTATCTAGTTACCAAAAAAACACAACTTCACTTAGAAACTTGGAGAACTATATATTTTTGATTTATAACCCGGCTTTTAGATGAGACAATTTTGCCTCGCCAATAGCACTACATGCACATTTTTTACTAATACATTCACACATCTCTCATTTTCTTCGCCACTGTCTTTGATTTTTCGGAGACAGTGAATTGGACAATTCGGTCTCTTCTGCGTTAATTTGGGAAAAATACGCAAGGCATAATCACAAAAAGCTGCAGAAATATGAGAAATTGGTTTGTGTTTGGATATTTTAGTAAATAATCCCAAACGTTGTTGTTGTTGTTGTTGTAGCGGCTACAACAACCCCGCCCAGATCGGTTAGTATCCGAGTCGTTGTCGTCAAGCTAAACTAACGGAAGACCCAAGAAGCGTGCTGCAACCTCTATAGGGTCTGTCCAGAGGGACAAAGGCGTTAGTTGTGTCGGGTTATCCGGGCATACGAAGAGTGCCTGTGGGGTGTCTCCGCATGCAGGACACTCATTTGGCACATCTGCATCTAATCTACTCAGGTATGTTGTTTAACCTGCTGCAGTAGCCAGAGCGTAGTTGGGCTGTTGTAGTTCTAGTCTTCCGAGGCAGACGAAGCTCCGTCTCGTCGATGCCAGGTGGTTACGTGCCTAGAACGGCATTCACAGGTCTGGAGTCTACATAACTCGAGACTTCCTGTGAATGCCGCTCAGGGCCTGTCGGTAAGCTGACGGGTCCAGAGGTTGCTTTATGAACCTCTGGACTTCGTCCCTTAGTTCGTATAGATGCCTTCTGACTTGCCTTGGCGAGGGCTCCTCTGCCAGCAAGTGTCTGTTCAGGTGTCCACGTCTGTGGCTCCCAACTAGGAATTGCTTGCAGAGCATTGTGTTGTGCTCCTTTATGGGGAGCATTTTCGCCTCGTCATGCAGGTGGTGCTCTGGCGACATCAGAAGCCATCCAGTCGCTGTGCCGATCGCAGTGTTCTGAGTCGTCTGCAGCTTCATTCACTGCGTCCTATTAGTCCCCGGCGACCAACTGGTGCTGTGTAATTTAAAACCGGCCGGCCAATTGCCTTGTATGTTGCCAGCAACGTTTCTTTGTCTTTGCCCCAAGTACTGCCGGCTAGCGACTTGAGGACCTTGTTGCGGCTCTGTACTTTGTTGACAATTGCGGTTGCGTGTGCAGAGGAGAGCAGACTGTCGAAGGTTGCTCCGAGTATTTTGGGGTTATTCACCGTCGGAATTGGTGTGTCATCGACGTGACGTGACGTGTCATAATAGGGGGGGTTAATCTTGCATAACCCAGCTTTAACTCATTACCCAAAAACAACATACACTTTTAGCGAAATTTTATTCGTTAATTCGTTCGTATTATTATTTCCATTTCATTTCATTTCATTTTCATTAAGTAATTACAAATTTTCAATTAAATAAAGAAAATTTTCAGTTTATAAAAGGGTCGTGTTTTTGTGTAACCAATTTTAAAACAAATTAGTAATATATTTCTTTCATAAACAGATATTTGTCCTATTAAGTTTAGCAACCTTAAGGACCTGTAAATAGATGAAATTTGTCAGCAACATAGGATATACAAAAGGCAGAAAAGAACGACAACAAATTAGTAAACTATTATAAGTTTTTGTTAATAATGATCAAACTTTGAATTAATCTGTTTAATTTAGTAAACTTTGATTTAAAATAACATTTTTAACTCTGAATCTAAATAACGTTTTTATGGTGGTTAAATAAAAATGAAGAACACAAATAAACAAAATCCATAAAGCAGAATATACACAAGCAGTTTTGTCTGTACATGTCAAGTATAACTTACCGTCGCATCGTGGATAGGCCGGTGTGCATACCAAATTCTAGGTCTGCAGACATGTATGAAGACAATTGAAATTTTTCAATTTTTCTGCTCGTTGTTGCGACAGGTATGAACGTTTATAGTACACAATACAGACAGAACTTCATATTCGTATAGAAAAAAGTACAAACCCAGCAAACATTTGGAGTCACAAATTAATGAATTTTATTTTTGTAAACTGATTCACATTATATTTTTACAGAAATAATAAATTTTAATAGTTTTAGTTTTTTATTAATACCTTAATGTAACTACATATATCATATATACGGTGACCATATTTATGACAGCCTAATACGGGACAAAAAATAGTTTTGCAAATATTTTCCACAGTGTTTTTCCTGAAACAGTATCCTTATAGTAACATCGCAAATTTGTAGGATAATTTTCTTGAGATTTTTACCCTGTAAAATTTGTTAAAAAATTCGTTAAATTTTAGTATAATAAAGTGCAATTTTAAGTCGGTAAGGCTTACCACATATTTTTGGATTTTTTTTTTTTTGCTTACGGGGTAACGCATTTTTTCATACAAAGTATGTATGTTCGACCATTTTTGTTGAAAGAGAAGCAAATAAGCAACACTTTCAACTCGCACTTGATTATACTCAATTTTAATGAGTTACAAAACTGCAAACCAAATTTTTTTCTAAAGATTCTAATTAAAAAGTTTGAAATTTTGGTGAAAAATTTCAGAATTAATTTATATAGGATTTTGCACAAAGTTGCAAATTTGGTATTAATGGTTTTTGTTAGGAAAAGAGCTTTACTTTTATAAAATAAATAATACAAATTAGAAAAACTAAGGAAAAATAGCCAAAACTTACTAAAATGTCGAGTCCTAATTTCTATTTTGGCCACTGTATGTATTCCTTGATTCGAATCACTGGCATTCAGATTGCAAAATAATAAATTACGATTATATAACAACATCGCTTAAAACTCGGCCATTATAATGAGCTGTTAAGGCGTCGGAACACCGAATACGGGACAAATAAAGGACATTAAAAGAAATACAGAACATTTGGCGTCCCGTATAAAATAAGTAAATTACCAGGACAATGGGTCAAAAAAGAGAACTGTCCCGTATAATACAGGACGGATGGTCACCGTAATCATATATGGTCACCTGAAATGCAAAAAGACGTAACAATCATCGTTGCTGATTTGCAAAAAGTCGTAACTGATAAAAAATTCAAAATTCACTTTTGATTGATTTCATCGAATTACAACTCCGCACATCCATTTTCCATTTCATGTGACGATATGTATAATAAAGGTACGAACATATATGTATGTACATCCATATACATACATATGTATGACAGAAACTTAGGGAAACTTTCTTTTACGTTATATGCGCGGTGGACGGAGCAGGAGGGGGCAACTCCCGACTGCCTTACATAAGTTGCGTTCGCGTAGCTGTTAATTGTTCATGTTTAACCAAATCTTACAAGTTTTTGCGTTCGCGTACCCAAAAAACTTGCAAAGTAGGGGAAATTGAGAGAGCAAAGTGACATTTCATTTTGAGGGGAAGCTGCTGGTTTCTGCTGGAAAAAATTTTGCCAACAGGAAAACAGCTGATCAAAAACAGCTGGTTGGCATTTACGCAAATCAGAAAATTGAATTTGATGTTTTGGAAGTTAAAAATTACAAAATGCGACTAATTAAACTTGTAAGAAATAAGTAGTTATTTGTTTAACCAATAAACTGTGCCAGTACAACTCTTTGTGATGACTTTTCGTACGTTTTAAATTTTACAATTTTGTATGTAAACAAAAATTATATCAGCTGTTCGTCTAACTTGCAAGTTTCTGCAAATTTTCTGTTCGCGTACTATTTGGGATATTTTTCTCTTGTGAGAGAATTTGGCAGTTGGTTGGTTTTTACTGGAGATTTTAAACGAACGCACCTATAAATGGGAAAAAATCTAAACTTTCGCTTGTTTTGAGTAGATGAAGGCACTGACTTGAGCTTCCCCTCAAAATGAAATGTCACTTTGCTCTCTCAATTTCCCCTACTTTTTGCGTACGCGAACCCAAAAACTTGTAAGTTTTGGCTAAACATGAACAATTAACAGCTACGCGAACGCAACTATTGTAATACCTCTCATAGTGTAATAATAAATATATGACATATTTATTTTCGATACGCTTATGTGACAACAGTTCTGTCATTGCATTAACCCATTTTGCAGTAGCAACATTATAAGTGTATTTCAAATTTCAATTTTTTATGTTGCAATTCCAAACATAATTTGTTAAAAAAAATAAAGAGCAACAAAGCAAAAATTGCATACAAATGCCAGACACTACCCAGAAGAAAATTTAGGTAGGCATTCTTAGTAAAGCCATTCTAAGAGGCCTACCCAAGAAGGCCTGAAAAAAGTGCTTCCTTGCATGCCTTCTAGAAGGGCTTATCCATTTACAATTTACGCGAATTCATAAATTTATATTATTTAGCATTACAAATGAATTTCAATAAACATTTTAAGTTGCAATAACACATATTTGATATAAACCTTAAGCAAATACTTCAAAGATGTATGAATTTTATAAATTAAAGAAGCAACTTTAAAATAACTCTTCAAAAAGGCCTTCTGAAGTACGTCCTATAAAATCCCTTCTGGAAGGCCTTCCATGGGTAGCGAAAGAAGAAGCCCTTCAATTTGTACCACTCCATGCAAAATACCTCTGCTACCACCAGCGGGTTCCGAGTAGAATACTTTCAGTGCTGGAGCGTCGCACTATGACCATGTCGTTGTAAAGCTCATACAGTTCATCGTTCCAACGTCTGCGGTACTCGTCGTCACCAACGCATAAAGGCCCGTAAATCTTCCGCAAAATCTTTCTCTCGAATACTCCAAGAGCCGGCCGATCGGATGTGGTCAATGTCCATGCTTCTGCGCCATATACCAGCACGGGCATGATGAGCGACTTATAGAGTGTGGTTTTCGTACGTCGAGAGAGGACTTTGCTCCTAAACTGCCTACTCAGTCCAAAGTAGCACTTGTTGGCAAGAGTGATTCTGCGTTGGATTTCTATGCATTGGGCCGAATGAATAAAAACAAAGCAATTGCTTTTTCTTAAAATTGCATACCTTTCATTTCAATTTTGTTTGAATAAATCGAGTAAAGTCTAAGAAATTTTAAGAAAAAGCAATTGCTTATTTTTTATTCATGCGGTCCATTATTATCGGTGTTAATGCCGGTGCCCAATAAATGAAATTCTCTACTTTCTCGAAATTATAACTGTCAACAGGGACGTGGGTGCCAAGGCGCGAATGTGCTGACTGTTTGTTTGATGACAGGAGATACTTCGTCTTGTCCTCGTTTACCACCAGACCAATTCGCTTTGCTTCCTTATCCAACTTGGAAAAGGCCGAACAAACTTCGCGGTTTTTGTTACCGATGATGTCGATGTAATCGGCATAAGCCAGCAATTGCACGCTCTTGTAGTAAATTGTTACTGAGCGGTTCAGTTCTGCAGTTCGCGAGATCACCTCTTATAAAAAGAAGGAGCTTTTCTCTATATGATTAGTGTAGGTAACACAGGGCAACACCGATTTTGATGCGGCAAATGTTAAAGATGTTTTTGATAGACATTTTTGTGCTGATTACGAATCCGTAAGTATAAAGTTTCCATCAGCTCCATATTTTGAGAAACACGTGGGGAGAGTGTCAAAAAATCGCGTTTTTTGCAATATTTTAGAACTTCTTGCAAGGAAACAAAAGGTGATAGAACCTTCCACTTAGGCTTAAATTATAGCTAGAACTACAGACTAATATCCCTGAAAATACTATACCTGCACCTTGCCCTGATGGTCACCTATACTCATTTACGTTTTATCGTCCAACAATAAAAAAAAAATACTGGAAAATTTTGCAATTGAAAAAAAATGTGTAAAAATCAGTGTTAGCTGTTCAATATTTGACTATAGGTGACCTTAGGGTCAAGGTGTAGGAATGGTCTTTTCAGGGATTGAATTCAGAAGTCCAATTTAAGCCTAAGTGGAAGGTTCTAGCACCTTTTGCTTAATTGCGGTAGATACTCAAACTTCCCTAAATCAGTTTCTCCTGTTCATCAAATGACTATAAGTGACCATCAAGCAAAGGTACAGGAATTTGCAGGGATAGTAGTCGAGATTTTTAACTTTAATCTAAGCCTAAGTGGATGGTTCTACCACCCTTTGTTTCTCTGCTTAAGCTTCTCAATTATTCCAAAAAACGCGATTTTTTGACACTTTGACCTCGTTTTTCTTAAAATCTGGAGCTGATGGAAACTTTACGCTTACGGATTCGTAATCAGTACAAAAAAAGCTGTCAAAAATAGCGTTAACATTTGCTGCATCAAATTCTTTTCCATTTTTGTTGGCCTGTGTAATAAGTATTGTTAAATAGCGAATACCCACATGTTTGCGGCGCTTTCAAAAACCTTTCGAACTGTAAAACAACGAATCAATTCTATTCTACGGATATCTATAATATGGGTATCGAATTTCAAGCAAGTCGCACTATGAATAAGATTTTTTCCAATAGATCGGTATCTGGTCCAACTATCAGAAAAAATATCCTATATGTTAATCCTGGAAATAAGCTACCTATGTGTCGAATTTCAAGCAAATCGGACCATAAATAAGACTTTTTCGAATAGATCGGTCCCTGGTTCACTTAAAGGAAAAAATTGATCCTATATGCTAATTTAGGCAAAAGGCTACGTACGTACCAAATGCATTTTTTTTTTTAGCGTAGCTCGACCCTTGCACCACCTATCGGAAAAATTAAAACTTTGTGCACTCCTCCTTCTAAACACCTTTCCAAAAAAGCAGCAACCATTCGAATCGGTTATGAAACATAGGAACAATTAGTCCCAATTGATTATGCTTACAATGAATTTCAAAATTATCCTAGTTTCCAAGCTTCACATCATCAAAATCATGCGATAAAATGCAAAACTTCAAATTTTTCGCGTTATTCCGGACTTTTCCGAGTTTTTCACTTAGAATTTTCTATTTTTCCATTCGAAAGCCATTCCGAAGAAATTGCACAAAAAATTCCATACAAAAGAATTAATTTTCGATTTTCCTGATTTCCCTGCTTTCCCGGAGGATTTCTCCAAAATTTTCTTTCGTAAAAACCTTCTCCTGGCAATTACGAACAACTAAAAAAAAAAATGTTAGCCAAATCGGCCCAACCGTTCTCAGGGCCTGTGCCAATTAATAGAAAAGTTCTCTGGATAGTAAATTTTTGACAGCTATGAGGTGAATAAAAATGTTTGATACGGCAGGGCTAGTGAAAAATTTGACAGCAAGCATTATCAAGAAGAAGAACGAACAACGCACGTAAACACATAAATTAAAGAAAGCAAAAGCTAGTGGAAATAAAAGAACATGGTCCCGCCGGCAAAAAAAATAAAGAAAAGCTATATAACTTGTAAGATTTAATTTCAGATTTACATATGAAAAGGCGTTATGTATTTTTTTTAATTAAAAATACTATTTTACAGGGAGCAGTTCAGAACGCAGAATCCTTCTGGAAAAGCGCATTGACAAGGATGTTTGGTTCAGTTCAAAGAACGCCAACAGCAACGAAGGCTGGAAGTGAGTGAGAACAATATAAATAATTTGAAGACTTTATTAAGCAAATGACTTCGTACTCCACTGACCATACGTGGCGCTTTTTGGGAATGTGAGTTACAATTTTTCGAAACGAAGCAGAGGACAACCTAAGATACATTTTTGTAGTCTTGTTATCGCCGTTCATAATGCTGCTTAGTATTTGGGAATAAACGTCTTGTTGCATGTACATAATACCCTAAAACGACATGTTTTTATTGGAAACAATTGTACACGGTTTTAAACATTTTTGTGAACACACTTACCAGACGGTTTTGACGTGTTTTTATTTCTAACATTACTGCTAAAAGGTCTAATAAATGCATGGATTTTAGTTCCAGAAGAATTGAAATCATCAAAGGCAAATATTTTCTATATAATTGCTGCATTTTATAAATAGCAAACTCGATAGTCTTCTTGTGCATCAAAGCAACTGTCAAAAATTTCCAGCAGTAAAAAAGTTACGAATTGGCACAGCAGAAATGTAAAATTTTCTCACCATAGTAAAAAGTTTTTCCACCATAGAACTTTTCTATCAATTGGCACAGGCCCTCAATTGATGCATTTTTCACACCATTTTTATATATATACATCAGAGGTGGGCACTACCACAAACAAGCGTGAGCTAAAAGTGAGCATGTGTTAGTGTACCTAATTCATTTTGCATGCTGTCGTGTTCTCATCGCTGCGCTCTCGCTTGTATACGTACACGCAACGCTTACGCTCTTTTAGCACCTGCTAACTCTCTGCCCATGCCTGATATACATAGATAAGAAACAGCTGTTCGTAAACAGCGGTTTCCGAATGCATTTAATTTTTTTGGCAAAAGTATACATACAAATGTGTCTTTTCCTGTCATAAATATATCGATGGTCCCCAAAAATAACGACACAATTCAAAATTCAAAGAATTAAAACTCCTACTATGGTTAAGTGGTTGTCTTATTCATGTATAAGATTTACAACTTATTTTAGTTAGGATTAGACATGGGTTAGCCAAGGATTAGAGACATGAGTCTCTTAACAGTAATAAGGGATTTGATTTTTTGAATTTTGAGTTGTGTCGTTATTGCAGAGGACCATCGATATGTGAGTTCATATATTTCGATAATGAAATAAATTCAAGCATAAATACGATTTTTAGTTACATATACATATGTAACTAAATTTTAGCGCAATTTTTTTTCGAAAGAATTCTTTTTCCTGTTATCACTACATATTTTGAATCTGAGGATAATCGGACCATAAACACGATTTTTAGTAATAACTCGACTTGAACGCCACCTGGCGGCTCTTTTTTTTGCAATGGTATTGTTTTTTCTATTGTCAATACATATCTCAAATATGAGGCGAATCGGACCATAAATACGGGTTTTACTAATAACTCGACTCCAGCGCCACCTAGCGGTTGTTTTAATAGTTATTCTGCTATTCGGAAGGTAGATAAATTCAAAAAACAAATATCATAAAAATCGGTCCAGCCGTTCTTGAGTTATAAATGGTGTAACTAACACGACTTTGTTTTATATATATAGATGATACTTCTATATTGCTAGTACAATATGATCGCAATGAGTTTTCAGTTCGAAATCAAAGAAAAACAGCCTATGAAGTTTTTTGTGATTATATATGCATACGTGTCCCCACAGCGAATGTCATGCATTAGTCACTTAAGTGTCTTGTACGGAAAAGTTACGTCTTAAATGACTTTGGTCTCCGTTTGTAAGGAAGTCGTTCATGACTTTTTCATATAAATGGTAATTTCGTCGTTGATGTCATCTGCATGACTTTGTCAGGCAGTGATCATTGATGACATTCAAGCGACAATATCTTGAAATGGACTTTTTATAAGTGACCGCTGCAAGACATTGTCTGTTATAAGCCTTTGATAGGAGTACACCTGCATGACGTTGTCACCAGTATCATTGTCAGCTGTATGCCGTTTAGGATTCACAGCAAGTGCGACGATGTCACTAAATTCTAATTAGTGACGATGTCACCGGTGAACATTTTCGCTACTGGGGTATATTTGTAAGCTACTACATAGAATGAAGTGACATTACATAACAGGGGCGGTTCAGGGAATTCAACAAACAAACACAAATTTGACGCTTCATGTTTCCTTCAAGCCGCAATAGTACATATCGAGCCCTAACCGCGAAAATAAAGTATGCGAACTTTTTTCAAAATTTACTTTTGATGCATAAATGCTCTTATAGCATTAAAACAATAATATATCTGTGTTCGTATGGAAAACTAGCTTATGTCGAAAGGCTGGCTTTAATATAATGCGGCATTCCCTTTATTCTTTAAACGACAAGGAATTTTTTGATGAGTCTTAATAAGAATATTGACTTGCTAGTATAGGAACTATATTTTGCACGTTTATTTGAAAAAAGTTCTTCAACGGCTCAGCGCCAGTGAGTCATTCGCAATCGAATGCTGCGATGCCGATTTATACTGAAGCCTTTCGACATAAGCTACTTTTCCATACGAACACAGATATATACATTATTTTAGCGGTCAGGACTCGATATGTCGATTTTCTCCGATGCTCTTCGTTCTTTGGAAATCAGAAAAATTTTAAAATAGATCTTTGTTAAACCGCTCCTGAATTTTGAACAGCAAAATTGTCATTTTGAGTACATTCTCTTATCGGATCACTCTTTTTTTTTCAATAAGCCGGCACTCTGATGTTGGGGATTGTACTTCGAATGTACTAGCAATATAGAAGTATTACATATATGATAAGGGTGTTCAGGTTTGCAATTACGTTTGCAAACCATGCACATTTGCAAACTAGTAGCCTTTCTATTTTATAATTTCATTTTATCAAAAACTTTTCGTCTATGAGTATTTTTTTTCGACACTTTTCAACTTAGCGCCCCAGTAACTTCCATTTCTGTCGAAATAGATGCTTATGTCAGTATCGCTTTCGCATCATAAAGACGTGACGCTTTGGTGGCACAGTTCTTCTCGAAAGCGGATAAGAATTCGAAAAAGTACCGTTATCACCGGCGACGAGTTTTACAGAAATGTCGTATCGAATTAGTTACTTTAGCTATAGAAAATGCTGGCAGGGAATATTATTATAACTACATTCATACGTATATATTATACATTGCTGGATAGTTACCTATTGAGGACGGTGTAACTAATGTGAGGTATATAACCACTCCTTCAGCGATGGGTGTGTGTACATCGCAGATGAAGTGCAAAGCACGTGCTGCCTCTACGGGTATCTAAAAAAATTTAAAATTCACCTTAATTTTCCGTGCACATTCTGATATATGTACGTATGCATGATACAAATACCTTATTCAAATGGACAATTAGTGCCACATGCCCCTTCTTTATTTTATTTTTGAATTTCTCAATAGCATAGCCATAATCATCAGTGGTAAAATCATTTTCACTCATCTCGACTAACTGACCACCTTAGAAATAATTGGATTTTTAAATACAGATAATTAATTTTTTTAAATGAAGGCACACACCGAAGCAGTCTCTTGTATCAGAAGCAATATTTTTTACTAATGCTTGCATATCTCTACTTCCCTGGTGAAGAAAAAGATACACAGCCGGTTTTGTGGAGCGTTCATTCAAAATATGTTCTATATTTATAGAAAGCGTTTGCCACATTTTTTGATCCTGCTTTTGATGTCTTTGACGTAATTCTTTGTATGAACATTCTTTCTCTGAACGCGGTAGCATTCTAAAAACCCAGGAAGCCAAGAATATGGCTACCACTATGGCTGCTAGGTAGGTTACACAACCAGTTTCGATACGATCCTTTGTATCCTCCGGCGCCTTTGCGCAGCTCTCGTCACTGGCTTCTGCTTCTATTGAGTTACCGTCGTATTCCTCATCAGATGTATCCAAGTGCTCATCATTGTTTACTTTCCCATTTGGTTCAGCGGACTCAGAACAGCGAATCCCTCGTCTCGGCTTTGGTGAACATGGACGAGATGACATCTCTAAAGTATTTTATACTAACGTAAAGTATCTTATACTAACTAAATTCCAATTAATTTAATTAATAAATTGACGACAAAAAAATACAATGCCGGGTAAGTACCAAAACATGCCCTGTTATAGCAATGTACGAAAAATA
The DNA here is from genome assembly GCF_013731165.1 of Rhagoletis pomonella. Lineage (NCBI taxonomy): Eukaryota > Metazoa > Arthropoda > Insecta > Diptera > Tephritidae > Rhagoletis > Rhagoletis pomonella. The sequence goes on from NW_023461219.1 coordinate 26,640, forward strand.
TCAGATTGGTTTTCGATATATCGTACAAAATCGATGTATTCGATAACTGTGAGTTACACGATCAGGAACATGGGCTTTGTTTCTTTTCTTTTCTAGCAGGAATAAGAAGAATGGAAAATTGAGAAAATTACGCGCACAGTGAGCGAAATAAAGAAATAGTAAAGAAACGTAGAATTAGCAGGTGAACAGCTGATCGATGTATTTGACTATTGAAAATATTTGGCGCGGATTTTTGTTTATCCATTTTGACAGCTGCTAGTAAAAATTTTACTAGCAGAAATTAGCAGGAGAGCCAAAAAAATAAGAGCGTAAGTATGAGAGAGCTGCTAGTTTCTGCTAGTTTTATGGCTTAAGAAACGGTTTCCAACAGATATTAAAGATAATTTGTGATTATTATCTGTTTAGAACCAAAGCTTTGCTTTCATGCTGATCACACAAACTGCTTGTCGAAATTCATTTGAATTGATAACTGTGTGACATTTCAAAATGCCTTCGCCAAGGATACAGCCGAGGCGTATTCAATAAAGACTGATATACAGTTCAATGCGAGCGTGAGCGTGAACGTTCGCAAAGCCAAAGAATTCCATTTGTATTCTTATGGACGCTCACACACATCTGTCAAAGCTTGCCGTTCACATGCGAATGCTTTGCGTACGCACACAGTTGAGTGTGAGCTCGAAAAAAGGCATATTAAGCATTTTAAATTAGTTTTTATTCTATAATTCTGAAAGATATTTTAATTCTCTATCTTTTCATGTCTCAACTATAGCAAAAACTTGAGTAATATCGAAGATATTGGTCAAAATAAAAAGCTCACGCACACGCCCGCATTGAACTGTATATAGGCTTAAGGTGGTATCGGTACGACAATAACAAAATGTACATGTATTTTGTTTTTGCTTTTGCGGCGAGAACTGTCAAAAATGTCATACGAAGGATGTGAAAGAGAGCAGAAAACAATAAACAATCAACAGCTTCAACCAATCAACAGCAGCCATTTGCCATATGAAGCCGTGAAGCGAAGAAAAATAAAAGGGTACTGCTATCACCTATTGAATACACCTTACCGCAGAACTCCACAGGCAAACACCGATGGCCTACCAACTGTCATTTTGACGAGCAATGTGATTGCAAGTTTTTGTGTGTGGGCACTTTGATGTCTTGAAATAAGCATTTGCCGCATGACGCCACCAGACAACATTCTCTCAATTTCGGTGTTTAAAAACATTTAAATCTTTAAAAAACT
>NW_023461220.1:0-3470 GCF_013731165.1 Rhagoletis pomonella
TTCGCTGGGGTCAGGTGGTTTGTGAAGTACGGGAGTAGCAAGGCCTCGAGTGTCTTCGCTACCGGGGAAAGGAGTGTAATCGGACGATACGAATCTCCTTTGTTGGCGGGTTTCCCCGGTTTGAGCAGTGGGACCACTCTCCCCACCTTCTAGATGTCTGGGATGATGAGAGTGGCCATTGACAGGTTGAGGACCTCCGTTAGGTACGCTACCCCCGCAGGACCCAAATTTTTCAGCATCAGCATGCATATTCCGTCGGGACCCATGGCTTTGGAGGCTTTCGCCTTCCCGATGGCCACCTGAACTTCACCGCAAGTGAAAGCAAGGGGGGCACAAGTTGTTGGCAGTTTGTGCAGCCTTCTGGTCACTCGACGCTTGGCTTTGTCTACCGGAGGATGCAGTATGAACTGCCGGCTAAAATAGCTCGCGCATCGCTCCGGGTCCGACGAAGCATGGTCGCCGAAGGAAATTTCGACTCTGTCGTCGTGCTTCGTCGGATTAGACAATGACCTCACGGTTGACCAAAGCTTGCTCACACCAGAGGTGAAATTACAAGTCTTTAGGTGCTCCTTCCACTTCTTCCGCTTATGTACGTTTACAAGTTGCCGAATCTCCGCGTTGAGATCCCTGATACGGGGATCTCCGGGATCGGCCTGACGAAGGCTATCACGCTCATCAGCTAGAACAGCCGCTTCGGCAGGGAAGTTTGGAGGTGGGTCCGATATACGTCCTGCCGGTATGAAGCGAGCTGCAGCAGCAGTGATAGCCCTGCGGAACTTACGTTCACCGAGATGGACGTCGGTTGGTGTGGGGAGCGCTGCGAAAGTGTTTTCGGTAAACTCCGCGTAACCTTTCCAATCAGCTTTGGAAAAGTTGATATAGGTCCGGTGTTTGGCGGAGGCAAAGTCGGTTGGTTTATCAATCGAGATGACTATGGGTAGATGGTCTGATGCTAGAGTCAGCATAGGTCGCCACGTTATGCTGTTTATCAGACCAGCGCTGACTATTGTGATGTCTGGCGAGCTACTGCAGTTACCCATAATCCTGGTGGGTGCGTCGTCGTTCATTGTGCAGAATGTCGAATCGTCTATCTGCTCAGCCAAGTCTGTTCCCCTACGATCGTTTGACAGGCTTGAGTGCCAAAGATCGTGGTGCGCATTAAAGTCACCTACTACCATACGGTTTTCACCTCTGAGGAGCGCACCTATATCAGGGTGATATCCTGCCGGGCAGCAGGTGACAGGGGGTATGTATATGTTAAATATTTCGAGCTCGACATCGCCTGACCGGATAGCGATGCCCTGACATTCTAGGGTGGTATCCCTGCGGTCGATGTCTGCTTCGATAAGACGATACTGCACGGTGTGGTGCGTGATGAACGCTAAGCCACCACCATTATCTCGCTCGCGATCTCGACGGTGCACATTGTACCCGGCGCAATTCAACAAAGTTGAATTGCTGTGCAACTTCGTCTCTTGGACCGCAGCTATTAATATCCCATGCCGACACATGAAGACGGTTATCTCCTCAATCTTGCTCTGTAGCCCGTTACAGTTGAATTGGAGGAGCTTCATGTGGTTCGGGAGACGTGTCGTGATGTGGGGTGTGAGTGAGGTGTATGTTCTTGCCGCCGTTGGCTGTGTGTGCTGCTGAGGTGATTGCCGCCCTGTGGTGGTGGTGGGGGGCGTCGCAATTGACGTCTGCGACCGAGCAGCGCAACACGGGCCCTCGAAATTCCCCGTCCAATCTCGCGCGGTACGCAGACCTGAACATGCCCTAAAGTGGCACCAGCCAAGGCAGGTGTTGCACTTGACTGATGTCACATTACGGAATATTCTGGTCTGACATACCGTGCAGATTGTAGGGGGAACCAGGAGTTGTTGGCGGCGGCGTGTGGGTGGTGGTGCGGTTGTGTGTGTTATGTGGTCTGTGGTGGCTGTGGTACGGTCTGTGGTGTTATTATGTTGTTGTGTTGTGGCGACTGTGTGTGGTTGCTGTGTGAGAGTGTGGGGCTGCACGGGCGGACTATGATTTGCCGTGGAGGCTGCTCTGTTTGAGCAACAGGGGGCCACGTACGTCGTGGTCCACTGTCTGTGTGTCCGTAGTCCCGAGCAGACCCTGAGGTGACTCCACCCCTCGCAGGCATTACACTTGACTGAGGTGGAGTTGTGGTGTAATCGTCTACGGCATACACAGCAGGTGTATATTTCTGGCCCAGGGTTTGACTCGATGCCAGCCCTGAGTAATGCGTAGTGAATGTTGCCCTATGGACGGACAACTTCTGAGATGCTTCGCCGACCTAAACAGGGTTAGATCGCCGAAACAACAGCCCTTGGTCGGGTGAAACCCGAGTCATTCCGGTACGTAGAACCGGCTGTCGTGGGAATGATTTTAAAATGCTCTTCTGCAGTGGTGTTCTCGACATGAAGTGCCTTACATAGGTGAAAATTCGTAGAAACTTGTTGTAGCTGTTAACATATTTATTTTCGGCGAAGATGTCTACTTGAGGTGCTGACACCAATGTCACACGTTGTTTTCGTTGTTCTGGAATGTGTGGTATGGTGTCAAAAGAAGAATTGGGCCATTCCTCTTGTGGAGTCTTCAAAAATGGAGGCCCTTGGAACCACAATTGATTCCCGCGGATTCCAGCGACGGTTGTGCCACGCGAAACTATCTCCGCTGGTTTGAGTTCAGATGGTACATGATGCCATTTGTAGTGCGATGTTAGTTGCTGTATTTTTGACACTCGGTTTGCCACGAACACGGTCCATCAACATGGCTCACCACGTATCCAGCTCAAAGCGATTGTTGAGTCGGTCCAACAATGAATGTTAACCGACTTTGGTGAAAATATTTCAACTATAGTTTGTAGGAGCTCAGCGAATAACATTGTAGCACATAGCTCAAGCCATGGCAGGCTTACTTGTTTTGTTGGTGCTACACGGGATTTGGCGCAAAGTAAGGATGACGTTGTTTTCTTCTCCAGACGAGTCACGACGTAAATGCATGCACCATATGCTTTTGTACTAGCATCTGCAAAGGCATGTATTTGAGTTGTGACATTCATTGGCACATACCTTGGTAGCTGTATGTTGTTTATAAGGCTCAGATGATCTTCAAAATTGCGCCACTGAGTGTGAATGTCTTGAGGCACACTTCCGTCCCAGTCAAGCTTCAATTTCCATAACTGTTGCCTTCAAATTTTTCCCGAAACAATAAGGGGGTTAAGTACTCCAAGCGGATCGAAGAGGGTAACAATTTGTAACAGTATAGCACTCTTGGTTGGTTTACGTGTTGCTGATGGCCCCGTGTAGCAGTAGAAAAAGGCATCCTGTGAGGGGGACCATCTAAGTCCGAGAGTTTTGGCATAAGTCGAATCCCCTAGAACAACGGGTTCTTCTCTGTCTTCAAACGGTACATCGGTGATGATTTCCTTGTTATTGGAAGCAAACTTACGTAGCGGAAATCCT
>NW_023461220.1:3570-7394 GCF_013731165.1 Rhagoletis pomonella
AGCGGCGTCAGCAGAGCGCTGCCCACCAGTACCAAAGTCACGCCACTACAGCCTAACGGGCTCATAACGGGACCCGGAGCCGTTACCCAGTCACTGCAAGTGACGCTACCGAATGTTTCAAATTGTTATTTGTTATATGTTCTTTTATAGAAATTAGGGAAAATTAAATAATAAATTACGATTTACCAGAGCCCGAAACTACAAATTTATTGTAACGAACCCTGGACACGGCGAGTATACCCCAGCATTACACATTGTTAATTTCGTCTGGCAGCACCAACTTCGGTGTTCAGTTGCAACCCTCGCATGTTTACTACTTCACTACTTTTATAAATGTTTTATCGTGGTTAAATTAACAAAAAAAAAATATTTCTTAAAAGAAAATGGTCATGTGCATTAAAAGTGTTTACAATTAAGGGGTGTTCTTTAGATTGGTAACCCCGGAGTACAGCATTAAGGAAAATATGGGAGGTAGAGGGGGTCTAATAGTTCCCGGTATGAAGTTTCAAAGCGCGCAACCTTATAGTTTTTAAGGAATTTGTTGTTAAAGTTTGTAATTTGAACCAACTTGTATGGCACTATTTTACAATATATAATGCGCTTTCCACTAAATTTACACGTTATTTACACTCAATATACATATGTGCAGTTAGAGTGTGCACGATTAAACAAATAAATACTTTTAGTATATTACAGCTTTTTATGAAAAATTTATTGTTGTTTAATATTAGGTTCATTCCTTATCTTTTTGGACTAAAATCTGAAAAAAGCCAAAATGCCAGAGCGTAAGCAAAATGCGCTGACTAAAACAGAATAACAGGAAAAAGTAAAGGAACGCAAAAAACCCATTTTTAGTCCAAACAATGGCAACAACAAAACTAACGTCAAATAAGAATAGAAATGTATATACAAAACACATTCACACAAGCACAAGCACGATAAACACTTACTATATAAACTATTTTTTGCCTCCTTCCAATTTTCATTCACTTTTTTTTTAGATTATTCTCACTTTTTGCGTATTCTTTAATTTCCGTTAATTTAAATTCAGTTGAGTTTGACACTTTTCAAGATTTTACCAGCAAAAATTCTTCTGACTAAATCTGACTACTTCGGACTGATTTTTGCTGTCATTTTCGAGTTAAGGAACGCTTTTTGGACTAAATCTGACTACTTCGAACTTTTTCTGACTATTTCTGGGAGATAAGGTGTTATGGTACGCATACATGAGAGCAGCAGTGAGTGCAGGCGGCATGACACAGTGGGGTGCACTGTGGCTAGTCATGTCGGTTGGGCGGGGTTCTTGCCCTCACTACTGTTCCCTGCGCCATAGCAGAGAAGTATCGGACGGACCATAAAAAAAATAAAAATAAAAAAAATATTTAAAAAAACGTTACAAAAAAAGCTGAAAAAGGCGTTAAATTAAATATTTAAATAAACTGAAGAATTAAAAGAGAACGAAAGTCCACACTAAACTGAAATAAAAGAAATTGAACCAACAAATAAAACTTAGGCCGAATATGAGGCACCACCGCTGGTATACTGGTGCCTGGTGCTGGCCCATCCTCAACCGTGGCTGCTGGCGCACCCTAATATCAGCAGCCCCATTATTAAAAACCTCATGTGCCTTCCTAAGTAATTAAAGAAGTCAGCATTCCCATTTAAATACAAAATTTATTTATAATTCATTTTCTTATATCTATTCCCTAAGGCTAATCAGCCTAATGCAAAGTCTCTTAAATCTAAGTAATTGGTTGTCTTAAGATTAAGTATGCTAAGTCAAAGGTAAGTATAGGTATTTAGCGTTAATCGGAATTTCAAGAGAGAAGAGAAGTATATCCAGTAATAGCAGGTAAGTAAATAAGGGTGAGTACATCCGGTACTTTGTAAAAAGTGAAATTAAGTTTAAAGAGGTAAGTATATGTAGGGCAAGTTAGGTAAGTTGATCCTATATATAGGTAGGTATTGGAAAAAAAATTAAACTAAGTTACGCAGGCATTTACTTATTTCCTGTTCACTCTTCTATTTACTCTTTACTTTAGGTTTACGATTATTATTAATATTATTATTATTTATTTATATTGTTATTTGTTATGTAGTGGCCATTTGTTTGTTATTATAGTTACTTGGAGAATTGTAGAGGTTTTTCTACAATTTTTCTTGCGACTATTGTTGTAGATAAAAAGGCAACTTGTGTATTTTTGACCTTTATTTATTTGGTGATGGCTCCTTCGCGATCACACATCGAATTCATACTGACAACCAAAAAAACCAACTATGATATTCGTACATGTACTTATGTAGGCAAAAACTAGACATATTTTCATGGAAAAATACTGCTATGAGGTCAACTATCGTATGATTTCGTGAAATGGCAAACGATAAAAACAATGAACAAAAGATTATGGTAGCGGTGCGATAAATGCATATGCTGTAGCGGCAATGCATTGACAAAGGTGCGAAGGTAGTGGGAATAGAAGAACTGGAGCTCCAACGAAAACAATGACAACAACGTCAACGATGATAAGCGATGATAGCGACCATGGCACTGATAGCGAAGGCAGCGAAAACAGCAAAGGCATAAAGGCATCGACGTCAACGAAGGCAGCGAAAGAAGCAGAGGCAATGATGTGAAATCACTCGTTTATGCTAGAGCGCACTCAAATACACATAATCACAGGTTGGCAAATTATTCCATTAGCACACGCAGGTGCGCCGAACGCGAAGTAGATTCCATCTGCAGTTTTTACCTGTACAACCCTCACTCTGCCATCGTCACCCGGTAGTGTGGCTATGATGCGACCCATAGGCCACTTTAGTGGCGGTGTAAGGTCATCCCTTAGTATTACCAGGTCGTTAACATTGATGTTGGGTGATGCAGTCTTCCACTTCGAACGCCTTTGCAGTTCCTTCAGATAGTCCTGCTGCCAGCGAGGCCAGAATTATTGTTGGACGTACTGAATGATTTTAGAACGACCTGTACTGGTTAGGTTCACTGGCACTGATGGTTCAGGAACAGTTAACAGAGATCGGCCGATGAGGAAGTGTCCTGGAGTGAGTGGACGGAGATCATTTGGGTCGCTTGAAATTGGAGTCAGAGGTCGACTATTCACAACCGCTTCGGCTTGGCAGACGATTGTATGGAGTTCGTCGTGTGTCAGAACATTATTTCCGATGGCACGACGCAAATGATATTTGGCCAATTTTACTGAACTTTCCCACAAGCCACCGAAGTGTGGTGATCTTGGTGGAATAAACTTCCACTCGATTCCCTCGTTTCTACAAAACTCCTCACCACGTTCGATGTGCGATTCGGTAGTGAACGAATGCAAAAGCTCGCGATATGCCCCAACAAAGTTTGTTGAGTTGTCAGACACAACTACCTGACACTTCCCGCGCCTGTTGACAGATCTGGTGCAATTTCAAGGTGCACAGACTTGGTGGTGAAACATATGAACACCGCGATGTAAATAATATTCAATAAGGTTTGTGCACCAGCATGAAGATTTTTGCGATGATAATGCGTGATGAGTGAGTGGACGAATGGATGGGAATGTGGGAGAACAATTGGATGTTTTGCATCGAAACTTAATGTTGAGTTTTGCAACCATTCTCTAACTCTAATAAGATTGTTGTACAAAAATGGAGAAAGTGATGCAAGTTTTGAGGTTTTGCTGATGGGTTGATTGAATTGCAGTTTGCTGTATTTGTCACCAAAATGAGGTGCAATACGTCCATAAACCTAGCTGACCCAAGTCGCCAAAAATCAATAAAAAATAGCTAGGAATTAGGTGTCTTTTAGGTGTTAATTAGGGCCTCCAAAA
>NW_023461220.1:7494-7846 GCF_013731165.1 Rhagoletis pomonella
CATTTGCAAATTTTGCGTTGGTTAAAAAGAGACCAATATATAAGGCCATAAGTTGGAGGAAGACGGAAGATCATATGTACACAAATGTTTACATCAGATTTTTCACACTGCCCTTTAGAATGTGATAGAAACTTGTAGGTAGCCAGTGACAGAAATCTCTATCAGCCTTGCCAGTCAAATAATTTGTCAAATGATGGTCACTGTTCTTGCAGGGAAGACTGATAGAGATTTCTGTCACTGGCTACCTACAAGTTTCTATCAAATTCTAAAGGGCAGTGTGAAAAATCTGATGGAAACTTTTGTGCACGTGTGATGCTTCATCTCCTTCTAACATATACGTTCTGGCATATTG
>NW_023461220.1:7946-10713 GCF_013731165.1 Rhagoletis pomonella
ACTGCCCTTTAGAATTTGATAGAAACTTGTAGGTAGCCAGTGACAGAAATCTCTATCAGCCTTGCCAGTCAAATGATTTGTCAAATGATGGTCACTGTTCTTGCAGGGAAGACTGATAGAGATTTCTGTCACTGGCTACCTACAAGTTTCTATCAAATTCTAAAGGGCAGTGTGAAAAATCTGATGGAAACTTTTGTGCACGTGTGATGCTTCATCTCCTTCTAACATATACGTTCTGGCATATTGCTAGACTGCTTACTCCCTTTGAGTTCGGCCTTCAAATTTTAATCATCAGTGATGTAAATCTTCGACAATTATAAGTGATCAACCTTGATAGAAATATAAGTCAGTAATGTGCGATCAAATTTGATGTTATAACCGATCAATCATGACACATCAAGTCTGTCATATCATTGTTGATTACTCACAGTTGATGTAAAAATTCGTCTAGCCTGATCTCTCTCCCACGATATAGAAATCTATCATTAATGACACATGTAATACTTGGTTTTTCTTTTATTTTCATAAAATCTTTTGAACTAATTATTGATCGTCAAAAAATTAGAAGCTAAGTACATTACATCAAATTAGAAGCTAAATACATTACCCTAAGCACAGTACATTAAACATTAATAAACAAAGGAAATGTGGCCAAAAATTAAGCAAAATAAGGCGCTTCTATTATTTTTGCCACCAACGTACATATGTACATACTTAAATCTAATATCCTAATACATATTATACATTACATTGAGCTCAATTGCCTTCCTGATTTCTTTTCGAACTCCACAGGACCTTACTTTTTAAATGCATCTAAGTGGATTGAAATAGATTATCAAAAAGTTTGTATTGTTAAAAGATATGTACATATGTATACGGCAGTGGCCACATAATTAGGGATACTATTTATTTATACGTTTTGACCATTTATTTAAGATCTTGCGTCGATTTTTGAGAATTTTTGACAAAGTATGTTAAAAAGGTTTATATATAGGTATATAGTTATAAATAAATAACAAAAAAATAAATGGTCAGAACTTGTTGTGTCCCTAATATGTGTACATATTACCTCGTAGGACTGTGTCAACCAGTATAAGTTTGTTTAGTGGTTGCCTCGTCCGAAAATGAATGTTTAATACCGCTGGCTGCGTCCTCAGACACACCTTTTATTTTTAATATATGTAATTGACCTTTGAAAAATTTATGTACTGCAATTAGAACGTGAAATATGTATTCCATAATATAATTCATTATCATGGCTTGTGCATACTCTGGATCTTTTAATTTTGTTTCTATTAAATCCCCAGCGCAATAGGACTGCAGTGGTAGAGAACTGGCGATGCGATGCAATTTTTTAATATTGGATTCCTAAATCCGTTTTTCTTGCTCATGGCGGTATTAAAAGCTGTTTTATTCATTTTAAATGAAATATTTTATAAAACTTATCCTTATTTTTCCACAGCACTTTAAGTTTTGAGCATCTTTTCGTTTTGCGTCTTTCTTTTTTCTGTTGATGTGCGCATTTAAACTTCTTCAGTACCAAGTACTTTATAATACGGTTTTATTTATTACGTTTATATATAAAAAGAATGTCATACCACAATGAAAACTTTTATTTTTACTTACTTTTGCTTTGGGCGGGGTCGAATAATGATAAAATTAAAATTAAACTAATTAAGTTCAAAATTATATCCAAGTACTTCAGTACTCGACATTATTTGGCAGGTACAACTACTTTTGTTGAGCACAAAATGCAGCCCTAGTGAATCTTGTGGTTACTAGGGCATCCAACTACCGTTAGTTCTATCAGCATTGACACTCACTTGATCTATCAAATGGCAGTCATTCCCTACAGAGCCAAACTGGTATATAAAATTTTGCATATGTGTTAGTTTTCGTTGTGAATGTGTTGGAGTTTCTGTCAATCGCGTCTTGTAGGGATGCTGCGTGGCCCTGGCGGGTATGCCAGTACTGGCCCTTGCTCCTCCCGTGGCGTTGTCTCTTCCCCTGAGGAGAGTTGGATGGCCGGTGATTGTACTCGCCCACGGGTATCTGGTCGCTGGCCGGGGTGGTCGACGAGTTAACCGGCCCCTCGCTCGAGTCGTCCGAGCTAGTCGTACTTCCGCTCGACCCACTACATTCTGTTGAGTTCCTGCTCGTGGAACTCTCCTCGGTACTGATGTCTCGCTCTGGTGCGACTACCAAGGCGTTGTGCGTACCGGCCGTTATCCTGCCGAGAATACATTCGGGCGTTGGTACGGTATGCCTGATAGGGTGCGCCCTTGCGGCGGCTTCTGCCCAGGCGGCAGTGCGCCCGGCGACTTGTTGAGTGTGGACGGCTCGTCGAGCTTCCATATGTGCGACGGCTGTGTGCGTGACGGTCGAGTGTGTGGCGGCCGTCGGTGTAGTGGTCATCGGCGCCGTAAGGGCGTGTGTGGTGCTGGCGCCGGTATGTGCGGAGGATCCTGGCGTGGGGTTCATAGGCATGAGCGTGCTACTAACCGTGCTGGGTGCAGCGACTGCAGTAGTGGCAGCGGATATCCGCTGTCTAGTTTGCATGTTAGTCATGTGCGCTGTGGCGCCGTGGATGGTGGCGACGCGTGTCGTCCCGACTGCGTCGTGGGCGTTGACCGCCCGTATGGCTGCGACGCGGCGCGCGGTGGCACTACCCGTCAGCTCCGTGTGTCTCGCGGCGGCGTCGGCAGCGTCGGCAGAGTCGATGACACGCGCATTAATCACCGACGAAGTGCGAACTGGCCACTCGATG
>NW_023461220.1:10813-26395 GCF_013731165.1 Rhagoletis pomonella
GTTGGAGTGACGTACGAAATTAAAGTTGGTTAATTAATTCAATTATTTGTGTGGTCGTTCCCTTTTTTTTTTGTGTGTCTCCTTGTGTCTATATGGCCTCGCTGGTATGATACGTCTTTAATTCCGTGATGTTGGCCGTCTTTTCCTTCCCTCCATCGGTCTTGCGTAACTGGACGATCACCGGTGATATGTACCTCAGGATTTTGTAGGGGCCGTCATATTTGGGTGCCAATTTCGCTGCGAATCCGTCCGCGGCCTTGGATAGATGGTGTTCCTTGACGAGAACTAGTTCGCCGACCCTAGGGGTCCATTTTCGACGTCTGAGGTTGTAGTGGCGGGCCTGGTCCGTCGCCGCTCTCTCCATGTTTTGCCGGACAATCCTGAAGGCCTCCTGCATCCTGCTGGACTTCTCCTCGGCAGTTGGGGGAATAGTGCCCGTCCCAATGTTGACCTCGTCAAAGAGTGCTCCAGGTAGTCGTGACTCTGCCTTGGACGAGAAAAGCTGGGCTGTACCGAGTAGAGGCGGTGACACTGGTATTTATGGCTAGCTCAATTTCGGGGAGGAGGTCGTCCCATAGCTGGTGTTGCGATCTGGTGAGTTGAGCTATTATTCGCTTGACCGTCCGGTTAGCGCGCTCCGTTGGGTTCTCCTGGGGGTGTATGGCGCGGTAAACTGTTGTCGTATTCCCATCTCTTGGAGGTAGCGTTGCCACAGCGTGCTGGTGAACTGGACGCCGTTGTCCGAGATGAGTATCTTCGGAACGCCAAATCTCGCTAGAACGCACGGCGGAGGCCTTCTGACGTAGCGCGTCTCATTGGGACTAGCTCCACGCACTTGCTGAAACGGTCGAAGAACACCAATAACATGGTGTTGCCATGTGTAGATCGCGGTAGGGGTCCGACGAAGTCTGTGCAGATCGTCGCGAAGGGCTCCGAAGCCACCTGTGAAAGCATTTTTCCCGCGGGTTTCTGTTGTCCTTCCTTGTATTTTTGGCAGGAATCACACTGGCGCACGTAGCGGCTGATGTCACGAAACATACCTGGCCAATAATATCGGTTGGCAACCCGCGCCACTGTCCGCCGGATGCCCATGTGGCCGGCGCTGGGAACATCACGGTTCTCCTGTAACACCCGCTGGCGAAGGGGGGTTGGTACACATAACTTCCAGGGCACTGCTTCCTCATCCTGGTTTCGGCACGGGATATGGCGGTAGAGCTGTCCGTCCTGCACCATATAGTCGGAGTATTTCTCTGGGTTGGCGCGTACATCGCCCACGCGCTTATGCCACCACTTGCATTGTGGTTCCGCCGTTATCGCTTGCCGGAGGGTCTCCAGTGGTTGCCGTGATAGTGCGTCCGCGACCAGATTGAGCTTCCCCTTTCGGTATTCTATGGGAAACGTGTGCTGCTGCAACTCCAGGGCCCACCTCGCTATACGGCCGGAGGGGCTCTCGATCGAGTTCAGCCACTTCAGCGACATGTGGTCGGTGATCACCTTGAACCTGTATCCCTCCAAGTAGGGCCTCATCTTCCGGATTCCCCAAACGATGGCAAGGCCCTCCTTCTCTGTGGGCGAGTAGTTGGCCTCCGATTTGTTCAATTTCCTGCTGGCATAAGATATTACGCGTTCGCCTCCTTCTAACTCTCGTGTCAGTACCGCTCCCAGGCCAAAGTTACTAGCGTCCGTCTGTAGGGTGAATTGCTTGTTAAAATCCGGGCACGCGAGTACGGGGGGCTCGGTGAGTTTCCGCTTGAGGGTGTCGAAGGCCTCTTGTTGTTCGACTCCCCACTTCCAGTGCTTACCATTTTTCAGGAGTGCAGTTAGTGGTTGGCTCAACGTGGCGAAATCGGGCACGAAACGACGGTACCACGAGGTTATCCCGAGGTACTGGCGTACTTCCTTCACGTTAGACGTTGGTTTTAGTTCTTGGATCGCGGCCACCTTCTCGGGATCTGTGTGGATTCCCTTGTCACTGACCACATGACCCAAGTATCGGAGTTCCTTCTTGAAGAAGTCGCACTTTTCGGGGTTAATGCGGAGATTCGCGCGTTGTAGTCGTGCTAGTACTTCTCGTAGGTTTTGTACGTGCTCCTCGAAGGTGGAGCCTAAGACGATGATGTCGTCTAGGTAGGCGAAAGCGTGGGGTTCCATTTCTGGGCCGATGACCTGGTCGAGTGCTCTCTGAAATGTTGCTGGCGCGGAGTGCAAGCCGAACGGCATGACGCGCCATTGAAATAGTCCGCGCCCCGGCACGGTGAAGGCCGTGTATGGGCGACTGTTCGGTTCCAGGGGTATCTGCCAGTAGCAATTTTTGAGGTCTAGGCTGCTGATATATTTAGCCCTACGTAACTTGTCCAGTATCTGTTGTATTCTGGGTAAGGGGTATGCGTCGGGTACTGATCGGGCATTTAGTTGCCGATAATCCACACATAAACTCCACTTACCATTTTTCTTTGGAGCCAACACGATGGGCGCGCTATTACAGGAGGGTTCGATGCACCCCTTGGAGAGAAGCTCGTCGATCTCTGCGTTGATGATGGCCTGCATCGCTGGGTTGCGCGGAAAGTACCGCTGCATGGTGGGGCGGTCGTCGGTCATGACGATCCTGTGCTCCGCCACGTAGGCCACTCCGCTCATGGTCTCAAACTTCTGTAGTTCTTCCGCTAGGAAGTCGCGTATTCGTGTTGCCTCATCCATATTGTTACCGTGGGGCGTCCCCGCGGAGGTATGCTCATCGACGCGTCCACTGGGGTCGTGATGGTCGACTCTGTTGATCCTCTCGCTCCCGGATCTGCCCTTCCTTCGGTGCTTTCTCTTAGTCGCCCTCTGCGGGATGGTATTACTTACTGCGGTTGCGGTGCTATCCTCCGTGGTCTGTGAGGTAACGGGCGGTGCCGCTGTGTAGTCGGTTCGGTGAGTACGACGTGTTGACCGCCGCAGGATACTGCAGCTCCCATGCTTCCCAACGTGTCCAGGCCGAGTATGAGGTCGTCTATTGCGCCTAGCATGATGTATAGCACTGCGCGGTGCATCGCTTGTCCGAGACGAACCTCGATCTTCATATCCTCGAAAACCTTGCTACTGGTACCGTCGGCCATGTGAACCTCGAGGGCTACCGTTATTCTTTCTCCGCTTCCTACGGTTGCCATATATTCCGCTAGAGTGGTGGATATGAAACTCTTCGAGGCGCCGGTATCGATGACGGCCTCGACTAGCTCCCTACCCAAGTAGACCAGGGCGTACAGTCGACCGTGATCCTGACGCATGGTTATGGGCGTCTCGGCGCTGGGTTCGGTGGGCTCACCGCGCCGTGTTCTTGGTGGAGCCCTCCGCCGTTTCCCTGACGCCGGCGACAGCATTCGATCGTGCGGACATTGGCTCGACCGCACTCCCAACAGAATAACTTCAGTGCATTGCGGCATCGCCTGGTATAATATCCTTCCTGCCCACACCTCCTGCATACGTTGTTGGGGTCGAAGCTCTGGTTCCTGGATATGCCATGACGCTGTGCGTCCGTCGTTGAGTGGTGTGATGTAACTGGCGGGTGGTGTTGTGTCGTCCGCACCTGTGGGGTGCGATGAGATGATTCGCCTGGTTGCGTGGTGGTCCTCATCGGGTTGTCGCCGATGACATGCCTTGCCACCTCTCGCCGTGATGTTTCCGCCGTCCGTCTGTGGCCTTCGTGGATACACTCGTACTCCTCCGCGAGCGTGAGTAGTTCAGATAGAGTGGTGAAATCCCGCCGCTGAATATATAACAAGTAGTCGGGGTGGCTGTTGCGGAAAATTCTTTCCAATCGCTGCTCGCTGCTATAGCCGACGTGTCCATCAGGTTTTGTATCGCGATTACATACTGCTTATATTTCTCCCGTGGGTGCTGCCTTCTCTGCTGTGATGGCAGCTGGTGCTGGTGTAGCGGTACCGCCAACTGGCTCTGTGTCGTGTTTTCCATAGGAGTAGTCGTACTCCCCGTACGTTCATCCGGTGGTACTGGCGTCTTCTGCTCCTCCTCGTCTTCCGAGGCAACCTCGTTGTCTCTGTTGGTGATTCCCATCGCCTGGAATTTGGCATAGATCTCTGGGTCAGTGTGCGCCTTGGCCGCCAGCGCCGTTATGCGCTTGCGTATTTCTCGGGCGGTACCCGCGCACTCGATTCCCAATTCCTGTGCGATGGATACTAGTTGCTCCTTGGGTATATCATCTAGCCATGCTGTGTTGATTACTTCCGGCATTTTGTTCGTATCAAACATATAATAATTTTTCCTTTGCACGCGTACGATCTACTCAGGTCCCTGCTCGGGCGCCAATTGTAACGAAGCGTTTTTGCTTGCCCCGATGCTTCTTCTAAAATGCTGGGGTATACTCGCCGTGTCCAGGGTTCGTTACAATAAATTTGTAGTTTCGGGGCTCTGGTATGTCGTA
Organism: Rhagoletis pomonella; assembly: GCF_013731165.1. Taxonomy (NCBI): domain Eukaryota; kingdom Metazoa; phylum Arthropoda; class Insecta; order Diptera; family Tephritidae; genus Rhagoletis; species Rhagoletis pomonella. The sequence goes on from NW_023461220.1 coordinate 15,234, forward strand.
ATTTATTATTTAATTTTTGAAACATTCGGTAGCGTCACTTGCAGTGACTGGGTAACGGCTCCTTGTCCCGTTATGAGCCCGTTAGGCTGAAGTGGCGTGACTTTGGTACTGGTGGGCAGCGCTCTGCTGACGCCGCTGAGTGGCGCGCTGCTAACGTCTATAAGCGGTGTTCTGGCCGCGTCGGTATGTAGCGCTCTTGCAAGGTGGGTTGCGCTCTGGTCGTGCCAGTGAATGGCGTTCTTACAACGCTGGTGGGTAGCGCTCTGGTGACGCCGGTGTGTAGTGCTCCGGAGAGTAGCGTTCCAGTTGCGTCGAGATGTAGCGCTCTCAGCAATGCAGGTGAGGCGCACCGATGAGTGGTACTTTGGTGGCGCCGGGAGTAACGTTTACTCACTTCTTGCCAGTAGCCGTACGCTCACGACCACAGTCTCGTGCTGACTGACTGGTTTCTTGTCGTGCTACTCCTTTAATAGGCTATGTGCTTGATGTTGCGTGGTCGCGCAGCTACATGTTGCTGTGTGATGTTGCGTTGTCATGTCGAGTGTTGCTATGACTTGTGTTGCCGTGGTTTGCTGCGTGGCCAGTTGCGCTGACTAGTGTTGCTGTGGTGTGACTGGTTTGGTTGGTGGTGCGGGAGTTTGTGTGGGCTAAATTCTCTGGGGACATTTAGTCCTCACAAATGTCAAAAGTAATATCGCAGAACTTTTTACTCAACATTTTAGGTTTTATGAAATATTGGCTTTTATTACAAAAAACATAGCGCCGCATGCTTAAGGCTTTTTTCACTAAGTAGAATTCTCCTTTCTGTTTTGCGAAGAAAAGGGGCTGAACACCTTTTGCAGAGAACACCTTTCAGCGTAGGCGGCCTTCGACCGCGCTTAGGGATTATAACCCTCACAAGGCAGAATTCTCTTTCTGTTTTGCGAAGAAAAGGGGCTGAACACCTTTTGCAGAGAACACCTTTCTCAGTATTTTTGCGTATCTCAGTATTTTTGCGTATCTCAGTATTTTTGCGTCGAAGTTTTTTCTCAGCAGAATTTATTTCTGCTTAGGCGGCCTTCGGCCGCGCTTCAGAATCATAACCCTTAATATGTAGAATTCTCCTTTCTGTATTTGCAGGACTTTATCTCAAGGGTATATAACATTTCTTCTTTTTTTATGTTTTTTTTTCTTACGTTAACAAAGAATCATAATGGCTTGTAAAAGATTTTTATTATGTATTCTTCAAAGAAAAACATAAATTTTTGTTAAAAAAATTACCATAATTGATAATTTTTTTAGGGGTTGTTATTTAAAAAGCACATATTCAAACCTACCCTAATGTTGTGGAGGTCATTATGAAATATAAGTTGGGTATTTTACTGTCATTAGGTTTTCAACATCTTCCAACACTTTCAATGTAATACAGCCATTTTGATTTGGTTGTTTGTTTACTTTGTTGAAGAAAAGTAGTGAAAGGGTTAAACGCGTTTTATATTGTTAAAAAAATAAAATAATAATTTGCTAATGGAAGTGCAAAAAATTTAAACAACAAATTACTTAAATACTAGTATTAAACAAGTGAAAATAGTGAGAACTTATGTTAATATATCTGTTTCTTAGCATCCTCTTAAAGTTTCATGAGAAAATTCGTTATAGTTTTGCTTCGACATGTACACTAAAGTCAACCCAATTTTCATATAAAAAGAGCACTTAACACTTATATTTTGATAAATATACCATCTTTGCAATGTTCTCGAGTATTGTGTACACATTAAATGTATTTTATTTTATTTTTTAACAATATAAAATGCGTTTAATAATTGCGCGCTTTAAAAAAAATCCATACTTCGATAAATAATGAAAATTTTTAATAAAAAATCGCGCGATTTTCGCCTGCGGCGCTTTAAAAAAAAAGAAAACAATACTTCGATAAATAATTATAATTTTTTTATAAAAAACGCGCGGTTTTTTATTACAAATTTTCGCCTGTGGCGCTTAAAAAACAATACTTCAATAATGAAAATTTTTTATAAAAAACCGCGCGATTTTGTATTAAAAATTTTTGCGTGCGGCGCTTTTTTATAAAAATTGATAATTCGACAAATAATGAACATTTTTATTAAAATCAGTACTTTGCTTGCGAATATTTTTTACGTAAAACAGTATTTCAATATAAAGTGAAAAACATCTGTGTTCATTTTCAACACTTCCATGTAATCAATGAAATTTATATGGAGAATTGTGCAACTTTAAAAGTTGATAACTTTTTAAATAGAAGCTTCCGCGCTCTGGGGTTTTCGGAAAAAGCTCCTCTACACGCCCTCATTTTGTTTTTTTAAATTTGGACCGAATTTAAGGAAAATTTTCCCCAGGACTGTTAAGAAACGTATATATTTACATTATTTATCATTCTTTTCACTTTATTGGGAATAGTATTTAACTTTTGTTGTTAAATTCTTTGCAGTTTCACTAGCAATGTTTCATATAAAAAAGAGCACTTAACACTTATATTTTCATAAATATACGAAGTTTGCAATGTGCACGTTTATTTTGTATACATTAAATCTATTTTATTTTATCGTATTTGTCAATGTTATTGTTAACATTTTATTTTTGATATTTTTATTGAGCTTTGTACCAAGATTGTTTATTAGGAAAAATTTATTTTTTTATTTTTTAACAATATAAAACGCGTTTAACAATTTCACTACTTTTCTTCAACAAAGTAAACACGCAAACAAATCAAAATGGCTGTAGTGGTGAATAGAAAGTGCTACCAGATGTTCGAAAATTAAATACACGGGAAGTTCAACAATCTACTTTTGTTTCATAATGATCTGTTGTTGTTGTTGTAACAGCATACAAATTCCCCAAAATCTCCGGTTACGTGGACCCGACTGTCGTGGGAACGTTCATAATGATCTCGATAACATTAGTAACATTAGGGAATAAATGAGTATGTCTGCGGCGCTTTACTTAGATAAATAATGAACATTTTTAATAAAAAATGGCTGCGGCGCTTTTTTTTATAAAAATTGTTACTTCGATAAAAAGTTTTCATTATTTATCGAATTATCGATTTTTTAGTAAAAATTTTTGTCTGTGGCGCTTTTTTTTTATAAACATCAATACTTCAATAGCTAATGAAAATTTGTAATAAAAAATTTGCGCGGTTTTTTATAAAAAATGTTCGCCTGCGGCGCTTTTTAAAAATCGATAATTCGATAAATAGTTTTTTTTTTTTTAAATCAATACTATTTCTGCGGCGCTTTTTTTATGTAAAACAGTATTTGAATATAAAGTAAAAATTTTCAATAAAAAACCCGCGACTTTTTTTTTACTATTCTCACCATCTGGCAGCACGAAGATCTATGTTCATTTCCACCACTTCCATGTAATCAATGAAATTTGTATGGTGAACTGTGCAACTTTAATTCACTCGTGGCAACCACAGTATATACAGTAATAAACCTTGTCGCAGTTTTTCACCATTTGGTCCCCGAGGAGTACTTTTGTGTTTTGTGCAGCATTTTCGTTTTGCGCGCACGGCAACACTTACTGTGGGGAATTTCGCCTCATGATTAGAAAAAGTTCTTTTCGAGGATAAAATATGCATAATTATGTGTTATTTATGAACAAAATGTAGGTTAAGTATAATATTCATCTTTAATGTATGCTGACATCCATGCTTAATGAAGAATAATATCAATAGTTAAGTACATAATTAACGCTTGTGTTTTATAAACTGGAAAACTCAAATCGTAATTATAGCCCTGAATGCAGTTTTCTTAAATGTAAGTTTAAAATTAAAAAAAAACGTCCATTGAAAGATTATATTTATATGAAAAACGTAAATTTTGTGAATTTATCAAGCAAAATTCTGAATTTCCGAATATATTTAAGTCTTTATTAAAAAACAAAAAAAAAACAAGGTTTGTATAGCTATACAGACTCCAATGCTAGCGCATTCGCCCAGACCGTCCATTAAGCACACCCAAGTTTGAGTGATCTACAAGTTACTAGCGTTTTCAGCATTTAACAGTTCATTATCATGTACGATGTAATATAACAAGTTATACACCGAACTATGATAATCTGTACTAGTATCTATAATAATAGACAATAATTTGCAATGTTTTTACACATTTGCAATTAGTTTCGGTCAATATTACACAGTCATGACTTGTGCCACTCTGTCATAGTACGGTTGTTGCTCCCTTTTATACCACAGTAATTTTATATACAACTCTGAATCAACAAAATTCATGCTCCTTCTCATTATCAACCCTGATCAGATTTTACCCCCGAGGAGTACTCAAAAACGTTTATTACTGTATATACTGTGGTGGCAACGTTCGTACTGTGCGGTCGCTTAAACATTCGTTTGAAAGAATTTCTGAAGTTATTTTGTTTATCTAAGTGCTAAGCAGTTCTCATTTGCGTAATTTATACTGGTAAAAGCTCTTTGAAGCCAAGCTCCAAGAAATTGTTGTGTTTCAGACATAAAGTGCGTGAATTTAAAATTAATATTCTTGTCATTCCTTGTGCATATTTGCCTCTTTTGGTGCATTATTGTTGTTTTGCGTGAGAGTGAATATCATCGATCAAATAATTTTCCCGCAAACAGCTGATTTTGGCTTGCTTTTATGCTTTCAAGCTTTTTCACTCAGTGGCTTGAAAACTGTTAAGCTCAGTACGGTTTCTAACCATTGAACTAAACTAACTAATTACATTAGCTTTTGAACTTCCACTTACTGCGTGTCTTGAAAGGTTTTCTTACAAAACCTAGACTTCTCTCAAACGCTCATCTTTGCTACTATTGTACTTAAAGCGTACACTGTGAGTTTTTCTACATACAAATTATTACTACTTCGCGCTGCAATGTATTCATCCTGCTGTTTTGAAAAATGCAACATTAAAAACGACTTAAAGCGTTGCGTGTTGGTTGTGTGATGACTTAGCTCACGTAAAATGTGCTGGTCTCAATGGTAGGGTGGCCGATATCATAACCGATAACAAATGTGTTCGTTGGTCTTGCCCCAAGTGCAGATCAACCGAAGTTGACCTTTGTAAAATGTTTAGGAGCGCCAGAATTGGCTTCCAGGAGTTGGGTAAGGAGTTAAAACTTCTAAACGAAAAGTTTAAGCGATATGAAGATGCATTTTAAGACTTTAAGTGCATTGAAACCCAAGCTTAAACAAGCTTCAAAAAAGCGTAAGCATGGAGGAGACAGCGTTGTTCCTAATCCCATTGCTTTAGACATTGACACTCTGCCGATTGATTATTTGCCTACTCCCGGCTTAATTAAGGAATTAATAAGTTTTAATTCTCTGTGTGTTGAGTTACCTCAATCCGCATCTTCCTCCGGTATCACTACAATGGCTGCAGCAAAAACGACAGCTGCGTCTGAACTTACATCTCAAAGTGGACCTTCTCCGGTGCCCAAAGAATTAATCGTAGTTCCCGCGAATAAATCTGTTTTTGTTTCGCGTTTTTCTAGTGAAACTTCGGTAGAAGATGTTAAGTCTTATATAACATCAAAGCTTAACCCTCGGTACGTAGCTATTAGAAAATTTTATTTTTCATACCAAAGAAGCATATCTTCCTTCAAAATTTATATTTCCGCCGACCATTTTCAAAACATTGTTGATGGTTCATTCTGGCCCAATGGTGTTTTAGTTCGAGAGTTTAGTTTAAACTGCGAGCTCGAGAGGAAAATATTGCTCAAATTCCCTCCTCAGTATCAAAAAACTTATAAGTAATTTTTTCTTCAATATGTATTACCAAAATGTTAGAGGTCTAAACACAAAATTAACCGAGCCGTACTTAAAGTCTTTTGATTTAAAGTATGAAATTTTGGTTTTTACTGAAACATGGTTAAAACCGAATGTGTTAAATACCTAAATATTGTGGAATAAGTATGAAATATTTGGAAATGATCGCTTGGATAGAAAAGGCGGGGGTGTTTTAATAGCTGTTCAGACTGAATATTCCTCTGAAAAAGTTGAGTTCACTGGTTCCGAAGATGTTGAATTCCTCTGTGTTAGAATACGGGGCAAGTAGTGTTTTTCTTGTTGCAATTTATATTCCACCTAGCTCTAACCCCTCGGTTTACTTTAAACATTCTTCATTATTGCTCTCTTTGTTTGCCATGGTCAAGCCCTCCGATTCGATTGTTGTCTTGGGTGATTTCAACCTAGCTTGTGTTTCCTGGGATTCGGTTGATGGAATTCTGGTGCCAAATTCTTCTCGGGATGTACTCAACCAATTTCTTAACGAACTTTCCGATCTTGGTCTATATCAGATTAATTCAGTTATCAACAACTGGGTAATTCTTGATTTAGCGTTTATTGATGATACTGCTGAATGCACTATAATACGCGGCGATCCTTTAGTTATACCTATAGACCCTTATCACCCACCACTTGAGTTGTCCTTGGCACCATCCTACGATTCGTGTTATTGTCCTGAAACTAGAAAGCCGAAAAGTCGGCGATATTCCTTCAAATACGCTAACTACGATAAGCTTAAAATAGCTATATCTGAGATAATCTGGCCTGAGTACGATGGGGATGTAGAGATCAGTGCCGTACACTTCAAAGAGTAAAATCTTGAATAATATATTCAGTAAACTCATTCCTCTTGTTAAAGAAAATACCGGACCTCGTAACTCGTTGTGGTTTAACTCGGAGCTAAAACATTTAAAAAGTCAAGAAACTAAATCATTTAAACTTTATAAAAAATCAGGCCTGTCTTCTCACTACGTGGCGTACTCCATCCTTCGCCATAAATACAATGCCTTAAACAGAAAATGTTACAGGAGTTCTTCTTCTTAATTGGCGCTGTAACCGCCTAAGCGATTTTGGCCGAGTCCAAAACAGCACGCCAGTCATTTCTCTTCTGTGCTAACTGACGCCAATTGAAAATGCCAAGTGAAGCCAAGTCCTTCTCCACCTGGTCTTTCCAACGCAGAGGAGGTCTTCCTCTTCCTCTGTAACCAGCATCGCGGCCCGCGTTGAATATTTTCAGAGCAGGAGCGTTTCTGTCCATCCGAACGACATGGCCAAGCCAGCGGAGCCGCTGAATTTTAATTCGCTGCACTATGTCTATATCGTTGTAAAGCTCATACAGCTCATCGTTAAATCGTCTGCGATATTCGCCATCACCAACGCGTAAAGGTCCGTAAATCTTTCGCAGAATCTTTCTCTCGAAAACTCCAAGAGCCGCCTCATCAGATGCTTTCATTGTCCATGCTTCCGCGCCATACACCAGCACAGGCATGATGTGTGACTTATAGAGTGTGATCTTTGTACGACGAGAGAGGACTTTACTTCTCAATTGCCTACTCAGCCCAAAGTAGCACTTGTTGGCAAGAGTGATTCTCCGTTGGATTTCAAGGCTGACATTATTATTGGTGTTAATGCTGGTTCCCAAATAAACGAAGTCGTCTACTTTTTCAAACTTGTAACTGTCAACAGTGACGTGGGTGCCAAGACGCGTATGCTCTGACTGTTTGTGTGATGACAGTAGATACTTCGTTTTGTCCTCGTTCACCACCAGACCCATTCGCTTTGCTTCTCTATCCAATCCCGAGAAGGCAGAACAGACGTAGCCCTTGTTTTTACCGATAATATCGATGTCGTCGGCATACGCCAGCAATTGTACGCTCTTATAAAGTATTGTGCCTGAGCGGTTCAGTTCTGCGGCTCTTATTATCCTCTCCAACATAAGATTAAAGAAATCACACGAAAGGGAGTCCCCTTGTCTGAAACCTCGTTTGGTATCAAACGGCTCGGAGAGGTCCTTCCCTATTCTGACGGAGCTGGTGGTATTGCTCAACGTCATTTTACACAGCCGTATTAGTTTCGCGGGGATACCAAATTCAGACATCGCGGCATAAAGGCAACTTCTCTTCGTGCTGTCGAAAGCGGCTTTGAAATCGACAAATAGATGGTGTGTGTCGATCCTATTCTCGCGGGTCTTTTCCAAGATTTGGCGTATTGTGAATACCTGATCTATGGTGGATTTTCCAGGCCACACTGATAAGGTCCAATCAGCTCGTTGACGGTGGGCTTCAGTCTTTCGCACAATACGCTCGATAAGACCTTGTAACCTATGCTTAGAAGGCTAATTCCGCGGTAGTTGGCGCGTATGGCGGGGTCGCCTTTCTTGTGGATTGGGCAGAGCACACTTAAATTCCAGTCGTCGGGCATGCGTTCATCTGACCATATTCTGCATACGAGCTGATGCATGCACCTAATCAGCTCCTCGCCGCCGTACTTGAATAGCTCGGCTGGCAGGCCGTCAGCTCCAGCAGCTTTGTTGTTTTTCAGCCGCGTAATCGCTATACGTACCTCGTCATAGTCAGGCGGTGGGACAGCTACTCCATCGTCATCGACTGGGGACTCGGGTTCGTCTTCCTCACTACTTTCAGCGCTGCTACCATTCAGTAGGTTATAAAAGTGTTCCCTCCACAATTGAAGTATATTCTGGACACGGTCACTAGGTCGCCATTGTTGTTCTTACAGGAGTTCGCCCCGGTCTTGAAACCTTCCGTAAGTCGCCTAACCCTCTGGTAGAATTTTCGGGCGTTCTTCCTGCCGGCCAGCATCTCAAGCTCTTCGCACTCACGTATTTCGGCCTCTCTCTTCTTATTGCGGCAAATACGTCTCGCTTCCTTCTTCAGTTCCCTATAACGGTCCCACATGGCTCGCGTTGCGCCCGATCGCAGCGTGGCCCTGTAGGCGGCATCTTTTTTCTCTGCGGCTTCTTGACATTCCTCATGGTACCAGTTGTTCTTTCGGGCTCGCTGAAATCCAACTACTTCTTCGGCGGCGGTACTTAATGATCGGGAAATGTGGTTCCACTGCTCGCGTACGTCGGATTGTTGAAGAGTGCTCTCAGAGAGCAGGTGTGTGAGTCGAGTGGCGAATAAATTGGCCGTCTGTTGTGATTACAGCTTTTCGACGTTAAGCTTTCCTTGCATTGTTGGGCGCACATTATTTTTTGCTGCACAGAGGCGGGTGCGTATCTTGGCTACAACAAGATAGTGGTCCGAGTCGATGTTTGGTCCTCGGAGTGTACGTACGTCCAAAACGCTTGAAGCATGCCTTCCGTCTATCACAACATGATCGATTTGGTTTCTCGTTTTTCGATCTGGAGACAGCCATGTAGCTTGGTGGATGTTCTTATGCTGGAACCTTGTACTATATATTACCATATTTCGGGCCCCGGCGAAGTCGATCAGCCTCAGTCCGTTATCGGACGTTTCGTCGTGGAGGCTGAATTTTCCGACAGTGGCGCCAAAGATCCCTTCCTTGCCCACCTTGGCATTAAAATCGCCAAGCACGATTTTGACATCGTGTCGGGGGCAGCGCTCATATGTACGTTCCAAGCGCTCATAGAAGAGATCCTGGGACGCCTCATCCTTCTCTTCCGTCGGGGCATGGGCGCAGATGAGCGAGATGTTGAAGAATCTAGCTTTGATGCGGATTGTGGCTAGACGTTCGTCCACCGGGGTGAACGCCAGTACTCGGCGACGGAGTCTCTCTCCTACCACGAATCCAACACCGAATTTGCGCTCCTTTACGTGGCAACTGTAGTAGACGTCGCAAGGCTTCACGCTTACTTTACCTTGCCCCGTCCATCGCATTTCTTGGATGGCGGTGATGTCAACCTTTGTCTTCCCGAGGACATCAACCAGCCGGGCAGAGGCACCTTCCCCATTAAGGGTCAGGATATTCCAGGTGCATACCCTTAAATCATAGTCCTTTATACGTTTGCCGTGGTCGTCATCAGAAAAAGGGGGTCTCATCCGAGGCTGTTTGTTTCTTTTCATTGGGCGGGGTTTTAACGTGGCGGAACCCAAACCCAGCGCACGCGAAGTTGGAGGATGGTTCCGTGCGCAGAAGTGGAAAACTTTTGACTGCCATTCACCTGGGAGTGGCCAGAAGCGATTCTTGTGCGTACGGTTCAAATCGCAGCTCACAACGTCCGGATATTTATATCCACGTATCCTCTGGGTAGCAACCAAACACCCGTTTGGGACCGAGCTAAAGTGAGAAGGCGTAAAACTTCGCGTGCGCTGGGTTTGGGTCCCGCCACGTTACAGGAATTACATTAATAAAATTCGCATTAACATCGTTTCTAATCCCAAGTCATTTTATCATCTTGTTAACTCAAAACGTAAAATAAATGGGTTTTCACTCAACACTGAAATTAGAAGATGTTATTCCTAGAGATGATAATATGATTGCTGATATGTTTGCAAATTATTTTGAATCGAACGATTCTGTCGAGCCAAATGAAAAGCTATCTTTTCCACACCCACAGTTTGACCGCATCCGTATTCCTTCAATCTCTGCTGACAATGTTCTCCTTCATTTGAATAGTTTAAAAACTCTTTTCTAAGCGGTCCGGATGGTATTCCCTCCTGTGTCCTGTTGTTGTTGTTGTGGCAGCATACAAATTCCCCAAAGACTTTTTGGGGAGTGTTGCTGGAGTGACAGTCCTTGGCCAGATATAAATCTGGGTCGTTCCGGTTACGTAGACCCGACTATCGTGGGAACGTGTTGTAGCAGCATACAAATTCCCCAAAGACTTTTTGGGGTGTGTTGCTGGAGTGACAGTCCTTGGCCAGATATAAATCTGGGTCGTTCCGGTTACGTAGACCCGACTGTCGTGTTACGTAGACCCTCCTGTGTCTTAATAAGTTGTGCTGATTATCTATATAAGCCATTAACAAACATCTTCAATGCTTCTCTAAAGCAGGGAGTTTTCCCCTCTTTGTGGAAGGAGTCGTATATCTTGCCGCTTTATAAAAATGGAAGCAGGTCGAATTTTGCGTATTATAGGGGAGCTGTGTGCCATTCCTAAAGTATTTGAAGAAATCGTTACGGAAGAACTATCGCCTGTTATCGATGTATCACATTACGGCTTTTGTAAAGGTAAATCAACTGTATCAAACCTCCTTGAATTCACTACAAATGTGAACAATGGTTTCAAAAGTATTTATCAAACTGACGTCATTTACACTGATTTCGGCAAGGTATTTGATAAAGTATCTCATTCAACTCTTATATACAAACTTGATAAAATTGGTTTCCCCCCAATCCTGCTGCGCTGGCTTTCTTCTTATTTCATTGGCAGGAAACAGAAGGTTATCTTTAGAAAATTTTCAC
>NW_023461220.1:26495-27879 GCF_013731165.1 Rhagoletis pomonella
TCGGGTAATTCATGTGACGTCAGGTGTACCTCAAGGCCACCTTGGCCCCCTTCGGTTTATTTTATTCATCAACGATCTTCCAAATATTTTGATGTACTCGAATTGCTTGTGTACGTAGACGACGTTAAGTTATTTAAGTTCATTGGTGCTCCAGGAGACGGAAAAATTACAGGCGGACCTTCGTAATCTGTTTAAATGGTGCGAAGTAAATTCTATGTCACTTAACTTGAAAAAGTGTAAATTTATGTGTTTCTCTAGAAGAACTTTTCAATCATATATCTACCGCATTTCTTAACATAGTGTTGATCGGGTAACTAATTTCATCGATCTAGGCGTAACCATGGACCCTAAGCTTGAATTCAAGTCCAATGTAAACTCTTGTGTTAATAGAGCCAAGGGCGTCATGGCTTTCATCAAACGTTGGGCTAAAGAATTCAGAGATCCTTATGTCACTAAAGCTCTCTTCACCTCCATAGTCAGGCCGATCTTAGAATACGGGTCCGTCGTATGGAACCCTAGATATCGAACGCATTCTGACAGACTCGAGTCGGTACAGAAACAATTATTATTATTCGCATTAAACCATTTGCCTTGGTATCCGACATTAAATCTCCCACCGTACAAAAGCCGCTTAAAACTCATAAATTTGCCAACGCTTCACAGCCGTAGAGAGATGCTCGGGGTTTTGTTCATGATTAAGATCTTGAACGGGATGGTCAATAGTCCCTTTCTATTAAACCAGATCACGTTTTGTATTCCTTCTAGACCTTCTGGACATTACAAGCCCATTAAGCTAACTATTTGTAGAACAACTTTTGAAATGCATGATGCTTTTATGCTTTTCGTTGCCTATGCCAGGACTTTAATAAGCATTACGACTATTTTGACACATCCGACTCACTTTTTACCATTAAGAAAACCATACTTGACATTTTGAGTAAATAACCCTTACATTGCATCTTATCTTTCAGCAGGTGAACTTCGACATACCTGAATCGCTTTTTTGTAACTAAATAAATTAATATCTTTAACCGCGAACGAAAAATTACAAAATATCTATGACTGCTTAGCACAATTGTAATCGGATTCGTATATTTTCGTGACCGCGTAAGAAAATACGAGCATGGATCAGAAACTCGGCCTTTCCGACCATGATCAACAGCTTGTCCACAGCGCGGAGCGGAAACTAGAGCTTTCCGCCTGCCATACATTCAACGTAATGACTTCGGGAACATGGATCGGAAACTCGGCCTTTCCGACCATGATTAACAGCCTGTCCACAGACTAGGTCTTTCCGCCCGCCGCACACAAAAGTAGACCGGAGACTAGGCCTCGCCAGCTACCCAACCTGTTATTTTATATTATTATTATTATTATTATTTTT
>NW_023461221.1:0-27872 GCF_013731165.1 Rhagoletis pomonella
CAAGTTATAGCGTATATGAAATCACGTGCATTAACTGATAATATTGAAGGAAGAGCGCCAACCGCAACTGCAATTCAGCAAAAAAAAAATTAAAGTCATCTTATCCAAAAGATTTAAAGTCAAAATCAGAAATCGATAATTTGAACAAGAAAACGAAGTGCAATGCGTGGGGTCAGCAAGGCCATTGGGCAAAGGACAAAGGGTGTCCAAAATATGAAAAATCATCAAGCAAAGACGACAAAAGCAAAGGCAGCAAAGAAGGTGGTGAAATTGCATGGTTTTCCGTCCAGGACACAGTTGAGTTACAGAGTAAGGAATCTGATAGTTGGTATGTCGATTCTGCAGCTACAAGGCATATGACATTTCATCGAGAGTGGTTTTCTACGCTGCGAAAGTACACGACCGGTAGCAAAGTTAAAGTCGCTAATAATAGTTACTTACAAATCGAAGCAATAGGAACAATTCTGATTGATGTGAAAGTAGACAATCAGTGGAAGCCAGTTCGCTTAGAAAATGTATTGTACGTTCCTGAGCTCAGCGAAAATTTGCTATCAACAAGCATGATAACAGATAGAGGTATCACGGTGATAATCGACAAAGAAGGTTGCAAATTTGTCGACCAATCAAACGAAGTTGTTGCAGTAGCAAAACGCAACGCACTAAATCAGCTTTAAATTAATTTTCGGTTAGATATTGACGAATATGCAAACATAGCTGCTGTTTCACTGGAACATTGGCTTCGTCGTTTGGGACATGTGCATATCGACGCGATTAAGCAAATGTGCAAGGATGGTCTAGTTACCGGTGCCAGGTTGTCTGACAACGAAAGTTTCTTCTGCGAAGATTGCGTTTATGGTAAAATGACCAGAACAACACACAAAACATCCGTTATGCGAGCATCAACCAGACGTGAATATATGCATGTAGACTTGTGCGGTCCGAGTGAAATTAATGGAGTAGGCGGTATACGCTACTTCATGTTAGTGAAAGATGAAGCAACTAGTTTTCGCTTTGTGTTTTTGCTAAAATCAAAAGATGAAACTTACAGTCACTTGAAGTCATTAGTGCCACTTGCTAAAAATATGAATGGTGCGCAAATCAAACATTTTCGGTTCGACAATGGCAAAGAATTTTTCAATCAAAAAGTGCTAACAAACCTATTAAGAAATGAAGGTATACAACTTGAAGGCATCGCCCCGTACACTCCCGAGCAAAATGGTTGCATCGAACGTGACAATCGTACTATCCAAGAAAGCGCGAGAACGATGCTCATTGCAAGTGGTTTGCCGAAATCACTATGGCAGTACGCAAAGCGACATATTTGTTAAATCGCACAACAAACAGCAATTGCGTTGGTAGCACGCCATATGAAAAATGGTTTGATCGCAAACCATATTTGGGTCACGCCAAGATTTTTGGAACCGAATCTTTTGTGCAGATTCCGAAGCAAACGGGTCGTATGAAGTGGGATCCAAAAGCAAAAAAGGTCTATTTAGTTGGTTTCGAGCCCACAACGAAAAACTTCCGGTTGTATGATCCATGTGACGAAAAAGTTTTTATGAGCTGCAATATTCGATTCAACGAGAAGCGAATTGACAAATATGTGATTCACGAAGAATCAGAAATTGAAGATAATGAGGCCGGCAATAATTGTGAGAAAGTCCGAACAAGCAAATGAAATCGCGTTCCACGAAGAAAATGTTTTAACAAATGATCAGGGGACATGTGATGATCATGAAGCGCGTCACAGCGAGCGATATAATTTGCGACCAAAGGTTAATACACCAAGTCGATTGATCGAATCAGGCTATTCGGCAGTAATGTGTGAACCACGGTCGTATGATGAGGCAATTAATTATACGATCAAACGAACTTACCTGAGTGAAGTTCGATCGTAATTATACTAGCTGTCTCGTCCGAAGATATCAATACTTGTAGTAACGTCAGTTGCTAGATCTAACCACAACATTTCACAATTCTAAAAGAATTTGTTCGTTTCGTACCAGATGGCAACCCTTACCCGACAGCCATCTTGTTCTTCATTAATTTTACAATTTTGACAAATCGATAACGTGTACTAAAATTACCTAAGAATATAATGTCTATGTATATGGAATTTTTTGGGTGGGAGGGTTTGATATCTTCGGACGAGACAGCTAGTATAATTACGATCGAACTTCACTCAGGTAAGTTCGTTTGATCGTATAATTATACCACACTGTCTCGTCCTCGATATCAATACTTGTAGTTATTTACAAATACTAGAGATTTGTCTTGAAGTTTTTTATTTACCTCCAAGTAACTAGGTATGAAGTTTTACATTAAAGATGGAAAATGCAAATTTAGCTTCATCAATTATGGGCCGCTGATATACTCGAGCAAACGTCTCCGAACTTTTCGTCCATCCTGCCGTTTTACGGATGGTCTCCACATCTACCCCATTTCTGAACGCGGCAGACGTCGCTGCATGACGTGTGCTATGTGCCGTAAACTGACTTATCTTCAAGCCGCTATCTTGCATACTTTGCTTTATCCATCTACTAATTGTTTGTGATGATGCCTCCCGGTGAGGCTTCTTGAATGTTATGAAGAGATTGCTTTCGCTTTCACTCCTCAAGCTCTTTGTCCTGTTCAGGTAATCTCGCAAAGTCGTTACTGGGCATACTTTTTCATTCTCCGCAAACGACGGAATAATCAAATTGGGTTGCATGCGTCCTACAGACGATGTCTTGATTCTATCTGGAATTTTTATCACTACTAACCCAGCGTTAAAACTTTTGTTGGAAATTCTTATTTTTGATAGAGTTTGAACCCTTTGCGCTGTCACTAAAGCCAATAGAATAGCAAGTTTCTTCGATAAGCTCTCAAGGTCTAAATCGCTGTTCGATCCCATACCTGTCAAACGCTCTAAAACAATAGTAGGATCCCACGTTTGATTGTATTTGGGACGTTGCGGCTTGAGTACTGATACCCCTTTACAAAACCTCTTGATTGTAGGATCTCTCCCAATATCCCACGTTGACAATAATGCGATAGCCGACCTGTAGGTATTAAGAGTTCCATATTTGTTTTCGCCGGTTGCAAATGGCGATAAAAATTCTAATACTGCTGATACTGTCGGGTCAAAAGGGGAAAAATTTTTTATTTGGCAAAACTTGTACCACGCTACTATTGGTTTACTGTATTGCTTCAGAGTGCTTTCTGATAACGATGCTAAGATATATGGTAAAGATTCTATTGGCGCTTGTTTTCTGATAAAGGCTTCCCTGATAATCTGCCTGCAATCAAGCTTAGTGACTTCCACGCAGGATGATACACTCTGAAAGGAGAACGTAGCAGATTAATATCTCTTTCAAATTAGATAGGTCGTTTTATGGCCAATTTGGTACAACCAAAATACCTTCCGCTTTGTCATTAATTATTTTTCTGATAACTCTTAGAATAAGCGCAAAAGGAGGAAACGCATAAAATTCGAGATTAGACCAATCTACTGTAAAGGCATCTACTTCAGTGGCTTCTGGGTCCGGAAACCAAGAAAAGAAAATTGGGCATTTTGTATTAATATTAGTTGCAAACAAATCGACCTTTGGCTGACCCAATCTCAATTCAATTTTTCTAAAGGCATAACCCGCAAGCTCCCATTCTGTTTCCTCTGGTTTCATGCGCGATTCTCCATCGGCCTCAATATTTTGCGCTGATTTAATGTACGTTGCTTGGACCCACAACTTTCTTTCCTGACACCACTGCCAGATTTCTTTGCTAAGTGCCGAAAGTTTTGGGTATTGTATACTACCCATCTTATTTATATAGCTTATCGCTGTTGTGTTATCTATTCTGAGTAATATTTCCGTAGACCTGCTGTCTGTTGCAAAATATTTTAATCCATAGAAAGCAGCTTTTAACTCAAGTAGGTTAATGTGGTCTTGCTTCTCCCCACCAACCATGTGACCGATTACCTCCGCATGCAATTCCCCAACCAGAAAGCGATGCATCGGAAAAAATTTCTAAGGTATACTTCCCTTCTCTGATGGGATTATCAACCGTTCCAATATTCTTTATCCACCAATCTAGGTCTTCCAGAATGTATGAATCAATATGTACTTCTTGGTCGTAGTCTCCTCCGCATTTCTTGAGAGCCAGAAATTTTTGTCTCTCCATCTGTTTGGTATAAACCATTCCATACTGAACTGCGGGGCACGCTGCGACAAGGTAACCTATAAACTGTGCCAGAAAACTAATTTTCACCTTAGACATCAGTTTTAAATTCTCCGCTGCTCTCTTGATTTTTTCACGCTTTTCTAGTGGAAGACTTATACAGAATTTACGTGTATCTACTAGGAACCCCAAAAATTTACAGACCGGGGCGGGTCTAAGTAATTGAGATTTTTGCCAATTTATTTTGAAACCTAGCCTCTGTAGGAGCGATTTCGTTCTTCCTACAGTGTGCTTCTGAGTTTCCCAACAGTAGCATGTCGTCGAGATACACTACCGATTGCCACCCTCTTGATCGTAACTCTTTGACGACTGGTTTCATCACCCTAGTAAATATATAAGGAGCCACTGATAAACCAAAGGGTAAGCAGTTGAATTCGAACAACTGTCCTGCGAAGCTAAATCTCAAAAATTTTCGAAAATCTTTATGGATTGGTATCAGAAAATATGCATCCTCAAGGTCGATTGAAGCCATGAAAGCATTTCTTACTATCATTTGTGCTACTGTTTTCCAGTCTTCGAGTTTAAAATGAGGAGCGACCATAAATTCATTAAGCTTTTTCAAATTCAAAATAAATCTCTTACCACCATTCGGTTTTGCAATTAAGAAATACGATGATACAAACTGATCCTCACTTGAGGTACACGCACTTATAGCATTTTTCCCAATATGATGTTTAATTTCTGCTACATAGTCTGGCATATCTTCATCTTTAATTACAGGTCCCTTGGGTACCCGTTCTTGTTTTACTGGTAACGAAAAAGGAATTTTATATCCAGCTATGACTTGCAGTACCACATCATCTGTGGTGAGTTGTCGCCACTGGTTTATAAAAAATCTCAATCGTCCTGCAGTGTTGCTTACCTTGTTTAACGCCGGTGGTTGTTGCGATGTCTGCTGTCCCGATGATGACCTGCCTTGTTCCGAGACACATTGCCCCCTGTCTGGTAACTCCTTTTCTGGTGGTACTTCTTGACAGGGGGTTTCGAGTTTAAATATTGCTTCTGTGTATGTACTGAAGCTGTTTTCGGAAGTATGGGATTCGTGCTGCCTGACGACGATTTTAACATATCTTTACCTGCCTTTTCTAGCGTTGATGCTGTCTTGACTCGTTCGGTAAATGATTCACCAAACAGTAAAGTGGCCACTGGACCTTCTGTTGCCACGTTTTTAGACAGCAAAGTTAACCCAGGTAAAATAAAAGAGCGTCTGGCTGTAGATAGCTTGTAATGCAAATCAGTTAAAATTCTGCCAGCGTCTCCGAGAGCTTCATTGATGGCCTTACTTGATTCATCTTCTGGGTTTTGTTTCAATGTTTTTGAAAATGCTTGGCCCAACGCGCTCAACGCCGCGCCTTTCTGATTTTGAAGTGCTAATTGATAATTGTCTCTTTTTACAGCGTGAGCTGCTAAGGTTAATTTAAGCTCTGGATTCAATGCTGGGCCGCCCAGACCAGGACAATTTTCCGGTATTAGATATTTTTCTAAAAGTTCATCAACATTTTCTTTCGGAAGCCCTGATCATGTCAGCGCCAACCAGTTATCAGCAATTGGTTGACATATTGATAACCCCTGTTTGCGTGCATTGATGTTTGGCGCAATGTACGCCAACATAGATTCAGGCAAACCATTTTCTGGGTCTGGAGACTTTGGAGATGCAGTAGCATTTCTGTGTTTTTCGCCTGTGCCGCTTGTTGAATATACGAAATGTGAGCTATTATTAATGTCAAGTGAGTTGCATGACTCCCGTGTCGTACCTCGCGGGTGACGCTCGCCGGGGTTAGTTTTTTGACGTGTCGTTCGTCTCGCGATACGCTCTTCATCATTATGCTCAACATCTCTAATCTCATTTTGTGCTAAAATGGAATCTAAATTTTGGTTAATAGTGTCAGGTGAGTTGCCTGACGCCCGTGTCGTACCTCGCGGGTGACGCTCGCAGGGGTTAATTTTTTGCCGTGTCGTTCGTCTCACGATACGCTCTTCGTCATTATATTTTAAATTTACGCCACTTCTTGAGCTTGAACCACTAGTAACAGATGAACTGGAAGATGACGACGAATAACGCCCAGATCTACGTACAGAGCCTCTATACCGAGAATTTCGATTTTCCTGCTGTGGGGTATAGCGGCTGCTTGAACTGGAGTCTCGAATAACGGACCGCCGATTGTGACGCTTCATTTGCCGACTTCGGTGCTTTGTATGGCGATCGCTTCTACGCCTTTCCGCATCCCTTTCTAGTTGTGCAATTCTACGCAAAGCATCCTCCATTATTGTTTGTGAAGAATTCATTTGTTTGCATAAAATTTGTGCATAAATTTTCAATCTTTGTTTGAGTAATAAAAAACGCGTGTGATTTGATCTACACAACAAAACGTAATGAAGAACAAGATGGCTGTCGGGTAAGGGTTGCCATCTGGTACGAAACTAAAAAATTCTTTTAGAATTGTGAAATGTTGTGGTTAGATCTAGCAACTGACGTTACTACAAGTATTGATATTGAGGACGAGACAGTGTGGTATAATTCAAACGAAGTACGACAGTGGAAGCGTGCGATGGACGAGGAATATAAATCCCTGATGAAAAATTGCACTTGGAAACTGCTTGAGCCTCCGGAAAATCAAAAGGTAATTGACAACCGTTGGGTATTTAAAGTGAGGGAAAACCCTGATGGCACAATCGAACGGTTTAAAGCGCGTTTAGTTGTTCGTGGTTTCACACAACAATGTGGTATCGATTATGAAGAGACTTTTAGTCCAGTAGTGAAATACACGTCTGTTCGATTAATTCTGGCTTTGGCAGCGAGTCACAAAATTAAATTAATTCAGTTCGACATTAAAACAGCATTTTTGTACGGCGAACCGAAGGAAAGTGTTTACATGAAACAACCGGTAGGTTATGAAGACAAAAGTGGCCGCGTGTGCAACTTAATCAAAAGCTTGTATGGACTTAAGCAAGCTTCGCGATGCTGGAACCAAAAATTCACTTTCTTCATTCTCAAATTCGATCTCAGGCCAAGCAAGTCAGATCCGTGCGTGTTTGTTCGTAATAACGGCAATAGAATGACAATTATCGCCATCTATGTGGATGATGGCTTGTTAGCGACAAACGACGATAGCGAAATTGATGTGATCATTTCATACTTACGACAACATTTCGAAGTAAAAGTGTTTGAAGACAAGTATTTTCTCGGGTTCGAAATTGAACAGTTACCCGATAGTTCAATTCGCATACACCAAAAAAACATACGCCAAGAAAGTGCTAAATCGTTTTAACATGATGGATTGTAAAACGGTATCAGCTCCGATGGACTGCAATCAAAAACTTGGTGATTTTATCAACGACGAGCACGAAAAGGCGTTTCCATATCGAGAAGCCGTTGGCAGCTTGATGTATTTGGCAATTGGAACAAGGCCAGATATCAATTATGCTGTTGTCGTAAGTCGATATTTGGAGCGACCAAGCGCAACACACGTCAATGCGGTAAAACGAATTATGAAGTACATAAGGGGCATATTGAACACAGGCATCCTTTACAAAAGCGACAATGAGTTTGATTTCGTTGGTTATAGGACGCTGACTACGCTGGAGACACAGACACGAGAAAGCCAACAAGTGGCTTTGTCTTCCATATTGGTTCGGGTGTAATTAGTTGGGCATCAATCAGGCAGCAGTCAGTATCAACCTCTTCAACAAAATCGGAGTATGTAGCTGCGTGTCAGGCAGTCAAAGAACTCGTTTGGTTAAAATCGCTCGTGGCTGAACTGTCGATGAAAACCGATTTTAAAATCAAGTTATACATGGACAATATAAGCGCGATTCGATTAATCAAAAACCCGGTATTCCACAAGCGAACAAAGCATATTGATGTTCAATATCACTTCATAAGGGAAAAATTTGAAGAGGACTACTTCGACCAGAAATACGTTTGCACCGAAGAACAAATTGCAGATATACTTACTAAACCATTGAATAAGAATCGTCATATGTTGTTGTGCCAATTAATGAATTTAACCTTATATTTTCATTTCATTTCATTTTATTTGCTAAAACATTAGTACAATAAGATCTGAGATCTTTTATAGTACAACCAGAAAGATATAACAAGGTAATAATGGTTACTTAAACTAAAACTTATAAGAAAGTAAGACTAAAACTCATAATAAAAAGTACAGACAATTAAACAATACAGTGGTTATACATATTAACTTGAAATTTTATACTCAGATAGCGACACTCATAATTATACAACATAAATTATTTTAACGAAAGTACGCATATAGAACATCCTTAAAGTTGCTTTTATTTAGACTACTGCGAGTTGCCATTGGAATAGAGTTCCAAATTCGCATAGCATTGACAAAGAATAGCCGTGCGGAGGTTAGATAATTATAATCTGGTACTATCAAATCATTAATTCGAGCTGATTTAGGGAAAATGAGCTTGTCATATAGATAACCAGGCTCCTTGTGCACAATAAGTCGATAGAGAAAGATGCAGTTTCTGGCTTTCAGATAATCAGATATTTCACAGCCTAATAAACGTGACCTCCAACCAGAGATATGGTCAAATTTAGCTAACCCGAACACGTATCGTGTAACATGGTTGAATGCTACATCAATTTTATGAGCAGATAGAGAACTCAATTTACTATAAACAAGCACAGAGTAGCATATGATTGGCATTATTAATTGCATCGCAAGCTTTCTCCTAACCTGGACCGGCGTATAATTTGCAGAGATTCGTAAATTTCTTAGGATGTTGTATACTTTGCTAACTATCGAGTTCACATTATCGTCACATGTTAAACTAGTATTAATGATGAACCCAAGATTAGTCACCTTAGACACAAGTTTTAGACACTTATCAGCTATATATAAGGGCGGCACGTTTGAAAAATTTATTCGTTTTTTAGAGACCGGCAGCACGTAAGATTTATCATTGTTTAGACACAGGTCATTTCTCCTCGCCCATGCAAAAATGGATGTTAAGTTGTTATTAAGCCTTGTACAAAGGCCACCTGTTTCCTCATGATTTCCAGACAGGTACAGTTGGATGTCATCTGCATATGCATGCATATATACATGATGGCATGCAGAAAAAATGTCATTTATAAAAAGACTGAACAATAGTGGACCCAGGATAGAGCCTTGGGGTACACCAGCTAGCACTGGTTTAAGACCAGAGGTATTGGAGCCAATTTTTACACACTGAGTTCTACCAGCTAAGTAGCCCCGCATGGGACGCGTTGCGGAATCCCCGAAGCCAAAGTAGCTTTTTAATTTCATACAGAGTAAGTCGTGGTTCACGGAGTCAAAAGCTTTAGAAGTCAAGTAGGCATAATAAAGTCAGTTGGTTTTTGTCGAAAGGTCCTCGAATGTCATCTAAAATTTTTAGGATTGCCGTGGAGCAGCTATGCTTTGCACTGAAGCCTGACTGAAACCCTGCTGTCCCCGGCTAAATCGGTCAATATGGTTATGGATTTGGTCGGACATCAATAATTCGAAGACTTTAGAGAGTGCGGGTAAGATACTAATAGGTCGAAAATCATCAGGATTACACGCTGCCTTGGTTTTAGCAACTGGTTGAACCGTGGCAACTTTTTACGCATCAGGGAAACATGACGTTGTGATACTATGATTGATGACGTGTGTGAGAGTAGGCAGAATGGATGGGGTAATTAGTTTTACAAATTTAATTGGAATGCTATCCGCCCCTATTGCATTTGACCTTATTTTATTAATACACATTGCTACTTCAACCTCTGACACAGCTTCAAACTAAAAATTTTTACAAACAGACGAGTCAGGCGAAGGACAGGGAATGGAGCAAGTATTAACACAGGATGGGGTAACACGATTGACAAAGGCATTATTGAGGTATTCAGGACTAAGGGAACAATTAGGACTGTCACTAACATGTACACAAAGGTTTTTTAAGTTACGCCACAGAACATGATTTGGTAGTGAAGTGTCTATCATTTTACTATGATACTTGCATATCTCACGCTTTATGGTAGCCGTGGTCTCATTTCGGACAAGTTTGTACGCACGCCAGCTGTCCTCAGTGCGGTTCTTTTTCCAGGAGGAATATTTTTTATTACGCTGCACTATCAACGCCCGAACCGATTTGTTGAACCAGGGACATGAGGGATATCTACCACGGTAAGTGCGAGTTGGTACGTGAATCCTATATAGGTCTAAGATAATCTCATTTAAAAAGCGTAATTTCTCATGCACTGAGCTTAGAGCCCAGCAAGCAGACCAATTAATACGCGATAAGTCACTTAAAAGATTAGTTACGTTCAGTAAACGATAATCCGGAAAGATGGACGGACTAGTTACTAAACTATGTCGGTCAAACTTTATATCAAACGCACAGAAAATAAAATCATGGTCCGAGATGAATGAGATTTGGAGATTTTAAAACTATTGACATATCAGACACAATAAAATAATCGAGCAGGCTGGGACAACAGTTTTGCCCATACCTTGTGGGTACCGATGAATTAACCACATCTAGACCAACACCAGATACATAATCTAACAAGCGAGAGCTATACGAGTCGGTACACAACAGATTCACATTAAAATCTCCACAAATAATAATATCATTATAATCAACAGCGACAGATGACAACATAGTAAAATATTCATTCACACTATAACATTTATGAGGGTTATAAATACAAGACAAGAGGACTTTGGAGAATGAACTAGACACTTAGACTAACAAATGCTCAGTAGCGCTATCAGATGTTCCTGATATAAACCGAGTTTTTAAGTAATTTTTACAGTACATAGCGACACCACCAACCTTTCTATCCGTCCTATAAATCGTGTAACCGTATATGTCAAAAAGGGCGTCCTTTACCTCAGGTCTAAACCAGGTCTCGGAAACACAAATGACATCAACACAAGAGGATTCAAATATTCTTCTAATTTCATCCACTTTTCACTATTCAAGCTGCGCGCATTTAAGTGCACAACATTAAACGCATTTTGCCGCATGCACAAAATATTCAGCATCGCAAGGCTATTGTCCGCAATGCCATTCGGACCTCTAATGTTCGCACTCATTTTGGGCAGCAGAATTTAAAGCAAATTTAAGGTAGCAAGAACAAGAGCATGACAGAAAGTCGAAACAAAACAAATTGAGTTGCGCTATCTTTACATTACAAAAGTAATCAAAACACACAAAAGACAAAGCAACAAACATACATTCAAACATACAATCAAACAAACACACAGGCTTACATCTAGTGAAACTGCTTCAAATCATCTTCGCATGAAACATTGGTTGGTTGGCTGGCTTTATCATCGGTCTGTCGTACGTGCACACAGCCATGGATAGTAAATGCAGACCACAATTTCCCCTCACGCCGAAGTTTTATGGCCGCTTGCAGCAATAGCCTATTTTCTTTGCTAAGGCTCTCGTATTGAAAATTCCCCTGTATGCCAAGGCGTTGCAGGGGAACAGCAGTTTTCACACGCTTGCGATATTCGCCGAAGGCGCGGAGAGTACGATTGCGATCAAGAGGTGAATGGAATTTTATCACAATCGCGCCGTTAAGGCCAGCACGTGATAGCCTTGTGGGAAATATATCTCTTATTTGGGGAGCGAGGAAGTCGATCGACAAACAGACCTGATTGAATATGCTCTTCAGGTTTTCCCCTTCCTTAAATGGTACGCCAAAAGCGACGGCGTCAGCAGCAAAATCAGTAGTCAATCGCTGTTGCACTCCCTTCGCTAACTCCGCTTTCAAACGCTCAATTTCCAACTCAGACTTTTCCACCCTCTCCTTCAGTGCCGAAATGACCGTTGTTGATTCAGCTACAGCAGTCGTGAGCGACGAAATCTCCTCATCAATTCGCTTTGCGAGTTTGTTCTCCACTTCAATGTTTTTGTGAGAGACACTTTCGATAAGCGGCCGCAATTGTTCAGTGTGCTGCTGCACCCTCTGCTCTACCTCTTTCAGCTTGTTGTATACCGCTGTGAGAGTGATAACTGTGCCCTCATCAACCTTAGCTGCCTTTGCGAAAGGGGAGCCCTTGCTCAGCCGGCGTTTTAGCGAGGGGGGAGCAGTGACCGACATAACAAACAAGCGGGAAATTAATTATTTGGTTTCTTTGTTTTATTTTAAGCACCAAAATGCAATTATTGATGCGCGCTGCACTTATTATTATGAGAAGAATTTCAGGATATTCACACACAATTTAATAGTTAATATGTGTTTATTGCTTACAAAAATTTTGGCCTTCACGACTTTGCCGAAAACACGAAAAGTAGACGGAGCGAAACAAAAACACGTCTGGTTATGTTGACGAAATACAAAATTAAAATGTTTAATTTAAATGTTTGAGTTGTATTAGACAATGAGTGGAAGTGTTGAGATATACATTGTCAAACACAAATTGTTAGCTTATGGCAACACTTTTCTTCTCATTCTTTTTCTAACTTCTTGTTATATCTTCTCGCATACATACAAGTACATAATTTCAATACATCATTACATTAAATAGTTCAGTTAAAACATTCGTTTGTAAGAGCACATTTTTCTAAAACTAATAAACGTTCTGTAAAAGCAAGTCTTGTATCCGTTTGAATCTTGGTATTTTATGTGGTTAAATTAGTCTGCGCGACTACAGAAAACAACAGTTATGTGCGTCTGTGTGTACGTTTAAACCATGAACGAAAGACACAAGATCACCCTTCCCGAAAGAGAGAAAAAAAGTTATTTTCTTGCAGTTGAAATCTCGACGCCATTAAAATTAAGAAAATTGCAGTAAAAAGCCACCACCAAATTGTAAACAACGAACAAATGTAAACAAACGGCTAATGTCAAACTCGCCCAACTTTTTTCCTAAATGCGATTATAACGGGCTACTTAGAAGAAGGCGTGATCTTGTATTTTTGGTTCATGTGTTTAAACATACAAACATAACTACATATGTATGTATATCTATTATACATCAATTCTTTCCATAATAATTATAAGGTTTTGCAGATTAGATATTAATTTAATACGTCGTGAAATTTATATTGTCGTATTATTTTAAATAAATATATTTAACTAATACTTAC
Source organism: Rhagoletis pomonella (assembly GCF_013731165.1). NCBI lineage: Eukaryota > Metazoa > Arthropoda > Insecta > Diptera > Tephritidae > Rhagoletis > Rhagoletis pomonella. The sequence goes on from NW_023461221.1 coordinate 13,294, forward strand.
GTGTTGTGGTCATTTCTACCGCTACCTCGTCCCACAATTTGTCTAAATGAAATCTACTATGGTGCATTGCATCTCTTTGATCCCAGAGTGCTTTTCTGACAAAAACAGCGCTCATTAAACTATCAGTATTCATTTTGGAATGTGCGGTATAAATATTTTCTTATTTGCGTTTATTTTTAAATTCAACAGATTTTTCTAACTGTCCCCTCAGAAAGCGACGCAAATATTTTTTTTTTTTGTTTTCGTCGCTATGTTCTTTGTCGCTTTCTTCGCTTTTCGCTTCGCTATGTGCTGCCACACTGAAAAATAAAGGTTTTTTTTTGTCGCTATTATGCGAAAATGTCTTGTCGCTCTCTTTGTCGCGCTACTATGTTCATTGCCTTACACGTTTTTATACAGAATTAGCATTTCCATAACGCTGGCACGTCTTTTTGTTAATTCATGTTTGGATGTGTTTTCTTCAATTTTCGCAACATTGATGGTCACAAACACATATAATTTTAACACTAATAAAATAAATTTAATTCGGCGTATTTTGCTTTAATTTCAATGTAAACAATAAACAGATGATTTCTAACTTGGGTAAATGCCATGATGCAATAATACAAGGTGTTATCAGTTGGCAACTTCTCGCTCTAATTCCGCCATATTGACTGCCTTACGTGAAACAGTGTTACTTCTTTAAGATTCTTTGAATGTTTTTTATTTTTTCTCAGTATACACACTTTGTTTTCTTAAAAAGGTATTTTGTCTTATTTTGTGTCATTTCATAACGAATATACTATAAAAAAGCTAATTTTGTTTAGAAGAATATGTGAAATTTTATATTTTCCTCCATATGGGGATTCATTTCTTTCCGTTTTTCTTCTTATTCTACTACTCTAAGACAGTGTCAAATCGAGCTGTCACAACTGATACCACCTTGTATTAGGTTCGTTCGCGTAGCTGTTAATTGTTCATGTTTAACCAAAACTTACAAGTTTTTGCGTTCGCGTACGCAAAAAACTTGCAAAGTAGGGGAAATTGAGAGAGCAAAGTGACATTTCATTTTGAGGGGAAGCTGCTGGTTTCTGCTGGAAAAATTTTTGCCAACAGCAATTTGCCAACAGGAAAACAGCTGATCAAAAACAGCTGGTTGGCATTTACGCAAATCACAAAATTGAATTTGATGGTTTGGAAGTTAAAAATTACAAAATGCGACTAATTAAACTTGTAAGAAATAAGTAGTTATTTGTTTAATCAATAAACTGTGTCAGTATAACACTTTGTGATAACTTTTCGTACGTTTTAAATTTTACACTTTTGAATGTAAACAAAAATTATATCAGCTGTTCGTCTAACTTGCAAGTTTCTGCAAATTTTCTGTTCGCGTACTATTTTGGATATTTCTCTCTTGTGAGCGAACAGATGACATTTCGCCGGAATTTGGCAGTTGGTTGGTCTCTGCTGGAGATTTTAAACGAACGCACCTATTATTGCATCATGGGGTAAATGTACATTTATTAGGTTCTTTCCCGTACACAACGCGGGATCCCGCGGGCGCCCAAAATAGCTCAGAAATCAATAACGTACTCAACAAAATAGGTCATAGAGAGCGAAAATTTGAACGTATTGGATCGTAAGTGTCTTCTTCTTCCTACCCAAAACAGCCCGGACTTTTTCTCCGGGTAAAAATGGATAAAGCGTCAAACTGCATATCAGCTATTTTGTGTTTACATGTTGCCTGTTTCTAGTGATGTGCTGAGTCAATACTTTTAAGTATTGACCGATATTCGGTACCGATTTAAAAAGTATCCCATATTCCCGATACTCGGAACCGAAACATTTAGGTTTCGAATAAAAGCGCACATAGGCCAAAAATATGGAAAAAACGTTTCAGGGGGGGACTCGCCTATAAAAACCCGAATGTAAGAGCCAATAGAGCTGTTCATACGGAACCAAATGAAAGATGTATATATGTCGGTTCGAGGCCATAATGCAGAGAAACCCTTATTTGTTTGAAGCATTTTTGTTCCAGCTGAATCGGACGATACCATTTTGTAGGCCTGGATGCAGATTCTGTAACCAGTTAGCGACAATTTTCGAATCGGCTACGGTTTTGTTGACGTAAGATATGAAATATTTTTACGTCAACAAGTGCGATATCGATCCGAAACTTGTCGCTAACTAGTTGCAGCATCTCCCCCCTGAAAGGCTTCTTCATCCTAAAAGCATTTTTCTTGAACCTTGGATCAACTAAGATTAAAACTGATCAAATAATAGTTCTCTGGTGCGATAAGTTCAAGTGTTTTAGCCGATATATAAATTAGTAATTAACGTTTTTTCTAAACTTGAAATGCATATAATGGCATGGTTTATTGTCAAGAATCAGTAAGGAAGTATTGGGTATCGAAATTTTGTTTAAGTATTGGGTACCGAGTATTGGGTACCGAAAATTCAGCACATCACTAGCTGTTTCACAAATTCTGGGCACGAAATGTGGTTTTTTTGCATGATACAAAAAAATAAGGTAGTTTCATTGTCACTTTTCGTACGCCATGTTAACTACCTGACATTTAAGCAGATTGCGACATTTCGTGCTGCCATTCCTAGTCCTCAATAATCATTTATTTATTGTGAAAAAATTATTTACAAAATTAAAAGGTAATTTGTCTTCGATCTGAGCAATAATGAAAATGGAAATTCATACATCGCCATATTTGAAAAACAACCACCCAACCTTTTCTTTGAAACAAAATATTCTAAAGCCAATTACCGAAAAGGATTTGCATGTGCTTTGCGAACGTAAGCCCTAGTATGTCTTTAATTTCGGGGCTTCATGATATGAATGATAATATAGTTATGGACGACAGGAGGTACTCCCGATTGAACTGGCACCCAGAGTTTTGAAGTAAGTAGTTAGAGGGCAGCCCAATGCCTTAAGAGCAGCTTGTCTGTCACCGCAGACATGCAAACTCATTCCCCTCCACCTATTTTCCACCACGTAGTTCATGGCCTTGAGGATTGCAAATACCTCAGCCTAGAAGGCCTAAGCATACTTCCCAAGAGAGTAGTTAATCCTATCCCCATTAACTCCGATAAAGACCCCAGATCCTGACACAGAGTCAGTTTTGGAGCCATCAGTGAAGATTCGATTATGTGTGAGTCCGGGCTCAGTGCTGGTATTAAACATTCAGCCTCAGGGAACTCAACATTATAGCATCCCTAAAACAAAGGTAGTGGTGGCGTACTATCCTGTGGCATTGAAAAGACACAAGTGCTCAGATCACTGTCGCTAGCAATTTCCGCCTCACCCCACTCAGTGGTATACCGGCATCCGTTTCTTTTTAGTCTGCAAGTGGCCTTTAAGGCTTCCCTACGTATGAAGAAGTAAAGTGAAGCTAAGTGCAGCAGTGCATCCAGAGCTGCGCCACGTGTTGTAGAGAAAGCCTCCGTACAGCACACGGCAGTAGTTCTATGAAGTTTTGCAAGCAGACTTCCCATGCTCTTGATTTAGAATCTTCTCCACCATACCACTGATGCATAGCTAATTATGGGTCTGAGGTATAGATCCAGAGAATTACCTATGGTGACACACCCCACGTTTTGCCAAAGACCTGTTTACATTGCCCAAATGCTGCCGATTCTTTAGAGGTTTTGTTTTCCACGATAGTTTTGTATACAGAATCACGTCTAGATACTTCACTTCGGGAGAATTCTGAATTTTGGCTCCTTTAATTGTGAGGGAAATAAGACCATTAAACCTTCTCCGAAGCCTGGTTTCGGACTATGCTTTTATGACGAAATATCTAACAATACGTAATTTTCGGACTATTAAAAAATAAGAGTTTTGTTATGTAAATATATTTATTTGGTTTAAAATAAAATGAAAAAAGCTTTTTAATAAAATTAGTTGTTATAAATGTTTCAAACTAGATTTTATTTTATTTCTTCATCTCTGCACATCGATATTATTCAAAGGATCTTTTAAACGCTTGAGAAAAACGTTCAAATTTGATTATCGAAAACATCAACTTGCTACTTTTTATGTAAATTTTACTCTTTTATTAAATCCCAAACATTTAAAAGAATATCTCCCCTCTCAAAAAATTTCCACGTGGCAAAGCTATGCTTAATGTTTACATCTGGAGAAATGTCAAAAATCTGCTTTAAAATCAACGTTCATGCTATCGCATTTGGCAAATGTACATTTACGCGAGTTCGAAGTCGCATGCTTTTGACAAACAGCCGTGTTAGGCTATCTGCACACTTGTCGTCCAATCATAGTTGCGTAATCGTCTCGCCCTGAAATTTTGAGCCGAGCACATGCATTTCAACGGAGATCCAAGACGCATCCATACAAGGTGGTGGTGATTGCATATAAGTAAAAGTCCCGTGTATTTTGTTATTGCTTTTTGGTACAGGAGGATGTCAAAACGAAAGGGAATAGGTGCTAATTTTCGTCATTTCGTTTTGTTGTCATCCTAAAGTTGCGCCACTTCGTCTTGGATGACATTCTCCTGTACTAGTGTAGAGACAAAAATATCCAATCATCTGATCAATCAACACCACCTTGCATTGATGCGCCTTGTGGAGATCTGCACACTTGTCGTTATCGGCTAGTTATCGGCAAATCGTAGAAGATGCAGAAACGGATAAGTACGACACTGTCATTTGCTAATCGTTATGCACGCATTGTTTGTTTACAGTTTATGGGGAAAAATGAATGAAAAAGTTAATATCGTCTCCTGGGTAAAAGATTGTCGTATTATAATTTCTGTAGGTTGTGGGAAATCGCGATTGAAGTTTGGAATACAATTTCTCAAAAGCGCGAAGATAGATTTTCTCCAAACTCTGAAAATGTTATTTGTTCACAAAAATCTTAAATTATTTAATTTTATTGTTAATTGTAAATTAGTTTTGAGTTTACGAAGGATTTTCTTTAGTAAAATTTTGTCGTAAGCGCCATTTGTCCACAATTTGGCAGCCACTTTGTATGAAATACTACAAAATGTGATCAAAATTTCTACTAAGCTAACGTCACTTTTTACTCAATATCTCGGAAACTATGTATATCTCCTACAAAAATGGAGAACACCATTTCTAAGATATTGATTAGTTTAATATGACTGCATCACTAACTAAATTTTTACTAAATCATCGAAAAATTGTAGTCAATATCTCGGATACTAAAGGAGATATCTAAAAACTGATAACACCAATCGAAAGACCTTATTTCAAAATATATAACTGCATCTAGAACTAAAAGTCTTCAAAATAGCGCTTACGACGATCTTTCACCCAGGCGAATATGTATTTGCATTAAAATTGCATGAAAATTAGTATTTCTTCAATAAATGTGAAAGTTTTAACTATCAAATACGACGAAAGTGTGGAAACTCTCTGCGCGCGTGCACAAAATCTATATCAGGAAAAGAAAAGAAGAGAGTTTAATGAAAAATTATGTCAAGAATTGTTGCAGCACAGTCCATATTTTTTAAAATGCAGGTTTTTGTAAATAATAATTATAATAATAGATTCACGCTTACACATGTGTTAGTGTTTGGCCGAACTTCTCCTCCGATTTGTGGCGTGCGCCTTGAAGTTTTCACACAAACTGTACGGACCTACAGTTTTACGCCGACTCCGAACGGCGATTATATTTTTATGAGAAGCTGTTCATGGCAGAAATACACTCGGAGGTCCGCTATTGCCTGCTGAGGGGCAGCCGCTGTTAAGAAAAAACCTTTTTTTTCTAAAACTTTTGCGATGTTGCTTTGACTAGGTCTTGAACAAAGGCGCTGTGGTGTGGAAGCGTGCTCTACTTACCACTACACCGCAGCGGCCGGTTTTTGTAAATATTTCGCGAAAATATCAACCAGAAGAACAGAAAATACCTGCTCTAAGTGTATTTTTAGACGCCAAATGAATTGATATATCACGACCGAGAGTGCGAAAGTGTAGTCGTCATGTAATCGTTGCATCATGATTGTTTGGTTTTAACCATAACCGGTAATTTGTTTGTGTATATATTAATTTGTCGGTGCTGTCAATTGAAATTTCCTCAGTTAAATAGGAAAAAACAGAGTTGATCAAAAATTGAGCCAGATTTCTATCAGTATCACATCGATGTTGAATTTGCGCAACTTCTCTTTATCCAAATAATGTAAAATAATAAATGAAATCTCGATCGGCGATCACTGAAACGCAGCTAGAAAGTGTATACGCGAAAAAGCAATGTAGCCACTTTTTCTCATTAAACCATGTTCGAATAGTGGAAATTTTTGAAGACCACAGGGTTGCTTTTAGCATTTAGACCCATAATGCAGAAATGGAGTTGCATTTAGGTGACAAATTTTGTATGGATAAATGAACATTTAGAGAAGCAATTATAGCGAAACTTTTATTACGGGTAAAAACTCCAGTATTATGCAGCGTTTTTGCTGCATTTAAAATGCACCATTTAGCACTTTCGAACATATGTTTTCGAAGAGCGTTCATGCTATCGCATTTAGCAAATGTACATTTACGCGAGTTCGAAATCGTATGCTTTTGACAAACAGCCGTGTTCCAGTCGCTTATTCAGATCCGTATCTATTACGATCAATTCTCACGCAGCAGATAATGTGCAAAAACGCTACTAAAAAGGAAAAAATAAATTTTAAACCAAAACGTCAATACAAAAATTTGAATTGTTTTAACCATGACCGACCATTTGTTTATGTATATATTCATTTGTCGGTGCTGTCAATTAAAATTTCCCCACTTAATTAGGAAACAAAACAAACGGAATTGATCACCAATTGATCCAGATTTCTATCAGCATCATATCGATATTGAATTTTCTTAACTTTTCTTTATCCAAATAATGTAAAATAATAAATGAAATCTTGATCGGCGATCACTGAAACGCAGCTAGCCACTGTATACTCGAAAATGCAATGTTGCCACTTTTTCTCATTAAACCATGTTCGAATCGTGGAAATTTTGGAAGATCACAGGGTTGCTTTTAGCATTTAGATTCTTAATGCAAAAATGGAGTTGCATTTAGTTGCATTTAGGTGACGAATTTTGTATGGATAAATGTACATTTAGAGTAGCATTTAGAGCTAAATGCGCTAAACGTGCTTTTACGCGTAAGCAAAAACAGCCCATTAAATGAATCAACTATAATAGGAGCGTTCCTTATCTCCCAGAAATAGTCAGAAAAAGTCCGAAGTAGTCAGATTTAGTCCAAAAAGCGTTCCTTAACTCGGAAATGACAGCAAAAATGAGAGAGCAAAAGTCAGTGAGAGGGACTCTCATCAGGCCGAAGTAGTCAGATTTAGTCAGAAGAATTTTTTCTGGCAAAATCCTGAAAAGTGTCAAACTCAACTGAATTTAAATTAACGGAAATTAAAGAATACGCAAAAAGTGAGAATAATCTAAAAAGGAAAAGAAATGAATTGAAATTGGAAGGAGGCAAAAAATAATTGATATAGCAAGTGTTTATTGTGCTTGTGCTTGTGTGAATGTGTTTTGTACATACATTTCTATTCTTATTTGACGTTAGTTTTGTTGTTGCCATTCTTTGGACTAAAAATTTGGTTTTTTGCGTTCCTTTACTTTTCCTGTTATTCTCTTTTAGTGTGCGCATTTTGCTTACGCTCTGGCATTTTGACACTTTTCAGATTTTAGTCCAAAAAGATAAGGAATGAACCTAATCTTACTTTTGTCGCACAATTTGTTCCGTATGAATTAGATTTAGGTCTGAATTTTGGTTTTATTAAAAACAACCCCCTTTCAATAGACCACATACTTGTACAAGGCGTATCGGACGACGTTGGCGGCGTGTTCAAAAAGCTTTTCAGTGATGAGTCCTTGGCTGAATTTAATTGCGAAGGGTGGTGGGAGAAGAAAGCCTTGAGAGAAACAACATTGTTTTATAGCCCTGACAGACACGTGGTTTGTACACTATGGTATGCATACTATAGATTTTGATACTATTTCGATGTGACAGACATTTAGTACGTATACCGATGTTTTTTTTTTCTTTATCACAACTGATAGAATGTATGTATGCCATTTTGCTCGCGCTGTTCTAACAGCCGCAATGGCCGAGTGAACAGAGCGCTAGAGGGCCACTCAACAGATCCGAGTTCGAGTCCTCGGGTACTAAATTTTTTTTAAATGATTTGTTTTTTTTTCTAATTCTTTTTTAAATAAACGAAGAGTTTGATGTTTTACGACATTTTTTTAAATGATTTGTTTTTTTTTCTAATTCTAATTTTAAATAATCTGAAGATTTTAATGTTATAAAAAAACATTTTATAATTATTGGGTTTTTATTATATTATTATTATTGTTGTTCAACAAATATGTCCTCGCGATTCTCTATTCCTCCATATCTTTCTTTATGGAGACTAAAACGTCAGCGTATTGAATACCAGGGTACATGCCTGTCACATAGAAATAGTCCCAAAATCCATATCCATCAGGGCTAATACCCTGGTATTCAGTAAGCTGTCTCACGTCTCTAGTCTCAAAAAGAAAATTATGGAGGAAAAGATCGCGAAAATTAAGCGAATATGTGCTTTAGCATCATAAAAATTCAATGACAAAAATTTTGTTATTATTATTTAGAGCGTGTGTGAATCGGTAACAAAGTTCGCGGCGAGTAAATTTTTGACAACTATGAGGTGAATAAAAATTCACTAGCTAATGAGGCTAGTGAAATTTTTGACAAATGCATAGAAAATTTTGACAATCGCAAAGATTATTGCTGTGTGTAAGTCTTCTTTAAATAAAAGCTTAATGAATTGCAATCAACGATGGTAGATGTTTTCTCAAAATATTAATTTCACTTCAATTTGTAATATTTTATTCCACATAAATCCGCGATTATCAAAAATTTACTGCTGTCAAAAAATATTTCATTTCACACAGCAGATTGGCAAAACTTTCCAGAAAAATTTCATAGCACATTAGCTGCTGATTTTTATTTCAAAATAAATAAAATAAAAGACCAAAAATAAAACAATTAAATAAAAAAGAAAATAATCTCCTGCCTGCAATACGACTGTTGGACCAGCGCGAGCAAAATGGCATACATACGTGCTATCAGTTGACTGTCTCTGTTTGTTTTCACCAGACATTTTTGGTGAAATTTTCGTGGGAAATTTTTATAATGGTAACCCCCGAGTACTGAATTAAGGAAAATAGTGGGATAGAGGGGGTTTTTTTATTTATTTATTTATTTATTTATCAAATTCCTTGGACACACACACGAAATAAGCCCTGTATGCAGCTCTCAAGAAAACGGTCAAGAAAAAATTGCCATTATTTCGCGTGTGTGTCCAAGGAATTTTACATTTTTGATACCTCACAGCTTATTGCCTCACTCTTTCCTCAAGAAATAATGGAACGGGCATATATTTCTGTTGCAAACCTGGGTTGCCTTATGCTCTTTTTTTCACAAAAAACTTTAGAAAACCGTAGTAGAAAGCGTAGTAAATTTCTTAAGAAAGTCATACGCACGCCGTTCAATTTCGGTTGATCTCACACAAGTTGCATGTGCATGAGAAATTTTTGACAATAAATTGGTGGCGTGCGTGAATATTAGGTTAGCCTGTAAGAAAATGCACAAGAAAATGTTCGTGTTCTTTCTTCTGCTTGAAATAGTAGTAGGCCAGTAATTTTGACGTTTGATAATGCACCGTGAATAGTAAACAATGGCAGAAGAAGAGCGGTAAAAAGTAAACAAAAGAAACAATCTTTTGCCTATGACCAATTTGTAATGAGAATCGGGAAAGATTTCCGTGCGATATCTGTAACCAAAGCTTTTTAACTCGGTATACATACAAAAAACACAGGCTATCACACGAAACCAACCGCAAACCAATATATCAATGTGATCAGTGTGAAAAATCATTTCTTCATAAAAATGGTCTAACAATCCACGAGCTCCATCACAAGGGAGCTACGATAGAATGCCAAGTTTGTCAAAAACGTTATGTGCGGCAAATAGACCTAGATGTTCATTTACGCACTCATTCTGGAGAATCGCCATTTGTGTGTCACCTTTGTGGAAAATCTTTCATCCACAAACGTATTTTAAATAGGCACATGCAGTCCATGGATATTTCAGTTACAAGTGCGTGATTTGTGGTTCTAAATTCTCCAAATATGATCAATACTATAATCATCGCATGCAACACACTGGATTACCTTATAAATGTGGCGTTTGTGAAAAGCAGTTTCCAGATGCTTACAAGTTAGTAATAAAGTATGATTATGCCCTACATGTACATATATGTATATGTGTATGTATATAACTTTTCAGGATTAAGCGTCATATAAGAGGTGTGCACAAAATTGAAGAAGACAAGGAGGTGCAGAAACTCGTAAGAATAAACATAACAAAAGAATATAGAGGACGAATAGTCGAAGTTTTGGAGAAACCAGAAGATGAAAATAAATAAAATTTTAACTCATATAATAATGGTAAAAGCTGTTTATATCAATTTTGTAATTATTTAAGAATACATATGTCCATCGATGCCGACGTATAATATCTATGTACAGATGTACGTACATGTTTGAAGATGCTTTCAATAAAAAATAATGAGCATGGAATGGCAAATTTTTCTTGACCGTTTTCTTAAGAGCTGTATACGGGGCAATACTCGCTTTTTACCTCGTTAATTTTCGTAGTATAGGAACCAGCTTTAAACCACTTTGTACGATGTTATAATTGTGGTTTACAACGACAAACATGTAGTATACAATGCTAATATGTCTTACTACGTTTATACGCGCGTATTATTTGCAAAATGGTAAAATTTTCCGTATAAACGCTGAGTTAATTTTTTTATTTGCAAATAACTAAATCACGCAAATAAGTATTGGTTAGTGGTACTATTCGCAAATAAGCGCAAGACGCCGCCATTCTTAGGTTTATTTTCTTTTTCGATGGTCATCTTATTGCTTTTTTATAATCAAGACGTTGCCATTTTTAACTCTATTTTCTTTTTCGATATTATTTTCATATTATTGCCTTTTTATAATCAGGCAATATTAAAAAAAGATGTTTCACTATCGAATAAACAGTGAGTTAGGTATTTGCAAATTATTTTTATTTGCAAATATCTTACGTATAAACTTAGTATCTGGCAGGGCTTTTACGACACGCCCGGTGCTTATAACCAAGGCATTAGTTAAAAACGAGATACACCCTGGCAACACTGATCTAACACCAAACATCGATGTTTCCGATTCATCGATGTTTTTTTTTAGAAATCACAAGAATTTTAGTGCTGTGTAGATATAAACTGGGAGTTTGTAAACCGGGTCGTTTCGTATGTGTTCATACACAAAGTACAATGGTAGAGTTAAAATTTATTTTTAATACACTAGTGATATTTTGAGCAATCCTGTACTAAATTCGGAAAACCCCATTGATGTCTACTGTGATCGAAAATTCGGCTGCTACAATAGAACCCGCATATAAAAATGTATTGTGCAAATGAATATTTAACATTTTTCAAGCGAATAAACGCAAATGAAAGTTGTGATTTTTGGCGATTTTTCTAAGGGTCCCTAGGGAACCACAGGGGACCTAGGCGGTCGGGGGTTGCATTTTTGTCAATGGCGGTTCATTCCCTCTCCAAAAAGGTGGGTTAGAGGTGTCACGCCCACTTACCTTTAAAATTGTGATATTTTAAAATAATATAATGGGAAATGTCTAGTAGCGCTCACGGCTTAGATTTCCATTACGGAACCAATTGCTATTCTGTGCAAAATATACTGAATTTTTTATGAAACTCGGTGGGGATACTAATGGAGGTCTCCTTCAACTATATTTCTCACTTTCACAATGTTGTTGCTAATAGTACTTAAGTTATTTGTTAAAATATCCCGCCTGCTATCACTACATTTTATTATAACCCCACACCTATCACTTATTTACACAAATATATTATCCTTAGAGGTTCGCATCCGTTTGGAATACTTTAATATACAATTGTTAATTAATGAATTAAGTAAAACGCGTTTATAAAGCTGAAATTAGTCGAGAACGCAGAACGTATACTTAAACGCAGTCTGTATACGCAAAATTTTGTCGATTACTGGAGCCCTCAGTGTTGCTTACTACACTGTTGCCACTCTTCAATGCCTTTTCATAAACTTACCCTTTCAACTACAATTTTTGGTACTATAATAGGTCGTAGCTTAATATAAACTACTTAGTTTTTAACAAAAAACCTTATTCAATAGTAAATTTCAAATATTTTAAACGTATTTTGAATAGGAACTTATAACTTTTTTACCATCTGCAAAACTGACGAAGTGGCAACCATCTAAAGAAGGAGAAATCAGCTGACACCGAAAAATCTAAATTCCGCAGATTTCTGCGCTACGGACTACAACTACAGAAAAATTCTGCGGTGTTGAGTTTTCATTTACATGGCGCTTTGGTAAGACAGATCGTGTCAGCTGACTCGGGTTTACGTACCGGTAGGTTACGTTCTTGACTCATTTCAGCTTAAATGTCTTCACAAACGTTTGCACATTTCACAAACAAGCAGAAATAACAATGGTTGACAGTAACACAAAATGTATGCTACCATATTAAAAAAATACACCACAAATAAGTGCGTATAATTAGGGGGTATAGGTGTATAATATGTTCATTGCTTTTATTAAAAATAATATTAGGATCGATAGGGGTCTTACTGCTGATCATATCGGTATAATTTTTTTCGGGGGGGAAATAATATTTACTGGTGTTATTGTAGTTCAAAGTACACAAATGTAGAAGAAGTACGTAATTTGATAATGAAAATTTTTAATAAAAATTCGCGATTTTTTATTAAAAATTTTCGCCTGCGGCGCTTTTTCCATAGTAATCAATACTTCGATAAATAATGAAAAAGTACATCGATAATTTGATAATGAAAATTTGTTTAATAAAAAATCGCGATTTTTTATTAAAAATTTTTGCCTGCGTCGCTTTTTCCATAAAAATCAATATTTCGATAAATAATGAACAACATAAACGAGCGAAATTCACAATAGCGCTATTCTTCATTGAATGAGCGCCATGACCCCAAATGAAAATTCGTTCGCTCAGCACTTTCGACCAAGGTCGAAAATCGGATGCAACTCATAATAGGGGCCAAGAAACGTATCTGGCAACATACAAGGCAATAGGCCGGCCGGTTTTAAACTACGCAGCACCAGTGTGGTCGCCGGGGACTAGTAGGACGCAGTGGACGAAGCTACAGACAGTACAAAATACAGCACTTACAGCGACCGGATGCCTGGTGAATGCCGTTCTAGGCACACCACCCCCGGACATTGACGAGACGGAGCTTCATCTGCCTCGGGAGACGCGCACCACACTTGCACAACTTCGCTCCGGCTACTGCAGCAGGTTAAACTCCTACCTGAGTAGGCTGAATGAGGATGTGCCTAATGAATGTCCGGCATGCGGAGAGACCCCACATGACTCGAAACATCTCGCATGCCCGGCAAACCCGACATCCCTAACGACCTTGTCCTTATGGGCAAACCCCGCAGAAGCTGCACGCTTCCTAGGGTTGCCGTTAGTGGAACTTGACGACAACGACTGAGATACCAACCGATCTGGGCGGGGTTGTTGTAGCCGCTACAACAACAACAACAACCGGATGCCTGGTCTGATAAACAGCATAACATGGGGACCTATGCTGACTCTATCATCAGACCACCTACCCATAGTCATCTCGATAGATAAACCAACCGACTTTGCCTCCGCCAAACACCGGACCTATATTAACTTTTCTAAAGCTGATTGGAAAGGTTACGCGGAGTTTACCGAAAACACCTTCACAGCGCTCCCCACACCAACTGACGTCCATCTCGGTGAACGTAAGTTCCGCAGGGCTGTCACTGCTGCTGCAGCTCGCTTCATACCGGCAGGATGTATATCGGACCCACGTCCAAACTTCCCTGCCGAAGCGGCTGTTCTAGCCGATGAGCGTGATAGCCTTCGTCAGGTCGATCCCGGAGATCCCCGTATCAGGGATCTCAACGCGGAGATTCGGCAACTAGTAAACGTACATAAGCGGAAGAAATTTCCTTCGTCGGACCCGGAGCGATGCACGAGCTATTTTAGCCGGCAGTTCATACTGCATCCTCCGGTGGACAAAGCCAAGCGTCGAGTGAGCAAAAGGCTGCACAAACTGCCAACAACCTGTGCCCCCCTTGTTTTCACTTGCGGTGAAGTTCAGGTGGCCATCGGGAAGGCGAAAGCCTCCAAAGCCATGGGTCCTGACGGAATATGCATGCTGATGCTGAAAAATTTGGGTCCTGCGGGGGAAGCGTACCTAACGGAGGTCCCCAACTTGTCAGTGGCCACTCTCATCATCCCAGACATCTGGAAGGTGGGGAGAGTGGTCGCACTGCTCAAACCGGGGAAACCTGCCAACAAAGGAGATTCTTATCGTCCGGTAACACTCCTTTCCCCGGTAGCGAAGATACTCGAGGCCTTGCTACTCCCGTACTTCACAAACCACTTGACCCCAGCGAAGCATCAGCATGATTTCCGTAAAGTGCACAGTACAACAACAGCACTTAAC
>NW_023461222.1:0-27855 GCF_013731165.1 Rhagoletis pomonella
ATTATATTTCATCATTTTTACAAACATCACACTCAACCCTCTGCACTCCTGTAAAATGGCCACGCATTTTTTATTGACACTTTCCCTTCGCATCACCTACAATACACTTTGGAATGCCTGCAAGCAACTTCAGCTAAATAAAAAATGGCAATTTTTTACGCTGATGATAGTAATCGTATAGTTTGTAGTCCTTACACCACGCTCATTTACATATATGTATATATGTATGTATGCAATCAACAAAGAGAATTTAACTACCCAATTTGCCACACAACGAGAACGAGTTCGAATCGAAGTAATGTAATTAAATTGGCGGCCGATGTAGTCTAGTAGTAGTAAAAAGTAGACGCTACCATTTCGCAGGGCGAACGTGTCAAGCGTTTTATCAGGCATAGCCTTATTACTGAATAGCTCAGTTCGCACGACTAGTTTCATAAAAGCTGTAGTTGTTATCTTAAAATAAACTCTATTGTGTAGGCTCTTACGAATAATTTCTTTTTTCAGCCATTTTCTTATTTTTTATGTTATACTATTCGTAAGAGCCTACACAATAGAGTTTATTTTAAGATAACAACTACAGCTTTTATGAAACTAGTCGTTTTAGCGGCCCGCCGGCGAACAAGTTGTTCATCAGTATGAGTCGGAAACGACTTCTCGATACGAAGGCCTTTGGCAAATTGGGTATTTACAAATATTTGTGTATGTGTTAGTGTGTTTGCTTAATCTCTTTTGTGCGCGTTCCTTATTTATTTTGCGCATATTTTTCTCATATCCTGTCAGCCTACATCCGATTTTCCTGCCTTTATTTATTCATTTTTTTTTTTTAATTTGCGTATTTGTAGTTGCTGTCGCATCAACCACATGCGCGACTGCTGTTCAAGGCTAACAATAAATGTACTACTGCGCTACTTGCGCGGCGTTGCATGAAGCTCCTTACATACCACATTTGCGTATGGATGCACGGATGTCATGATGATGAAGAATGCTTTTGATCATCTTTATCTCAATTTCCTTCGACTTTTTCTGCCTTACATTCTGTTGTTGACTACTTAATGTGGCTGATGCGCTTCGATAGTTACGTTGATCTCTACTTGCATAGCCGTACTCGGCCTGTCGGCCAGCAGTGCTCCTCTGGGCATTGACTTTTTCTGGCTTTCCTTTTTCGCTTCGGTTCCAATATTTCAGTGAAGCAATTTTTCTACACAGACATATTTATATTTGTGTATTATCTCTTGCCTCGTACAATCCATTGATTGTGTGCCGTGCACTGCTGTTTCGCCTTGTATGCATTTTTGCTGTGGCAGCTGATAAGTAAATACGCGCATCTTCGTTGTTATCCACTACGCTTGGCTGATTCGCTGATTCTTCTTAGTCCTTTGCTATGTCAATCTATATACATTAATTTCATGAGTTCTGCATTTCGTATCCTTTCATTTCATATGCAACGGCGCGTATCCCGTTTGTTCAGCTCTGTTGTTTCCTCACTTTTCATGCATCCACTTCTACCCTTCGAGGATATTCGATTTTTACGTATATACATACATATATACCGCGCATTTATAATTGGCTGATGTAAGCGTAATTTAAGAATATCTTGAAAAAGCTGATCAAACATTTAAAAAATAAAATTTTTTCTCTCCTTGACGGAGCAATCGTTTCACCCTTTTAAATTATATGCTTTCCAAGAGAACCGGTATTGGTTAGTTCTTTTATTGGCCGACAAAAATAATAAGTTTTGGAACCAGTTTCTACGTTGTGCCATCTAGAGTGTGAGTTTTCGTGCCATTCAAATTTCTAAGTAATTTTTTGAGCCCATAGTAATTGTGCTGATGTCGTCTCGTATGCATTCGTTTAATTAAATGATCTATTCAATGAGAGATATTATATCAGTGGATGGTGCTGGAATCCGATCTGACCATTATTCTCACAGAGCATAGCTTATGTTGACAGACAATTCACAGCCGATCTGCCTTTTTACACAAGGTTAGGGAGCGAAGGGCCCTCAAAGTCTAATTACAATTGGTGATAGAATTAGCCCAGTACTAAGCCAATGACAACACTGTCAAAGGTAAGAGTTAAGAGAGATGTTATTTCAATTTTTATTGCAAGATTTTTTGGGCCTCTTCGGGATTTTCGGAAATTTTTTCTCGGCCGATTGGATTTTTTTTATTAACTCGGAACTTTCCGTGCGTTTTTGGCCTTTCCGGAACTGTTTCGGGACTCTTTTCAATTTTTTCGATTTCTCGAAGTCTTAACAAAAGTTTCTAAATTTCTTTTGTCGGTTTTTTGAACTGTTAGGTATTTTTTTTTTAATATTTTGAGACTTTTCAGAATTTTCTCGGTACATTTAAAGAGTTTTATGGTATTTTCACGTAATTTTCCTGATTTTTCCAATTTCTTACGGAGACTTCGAACGTTTGGGCAATTTTCGATAACTTTTTTGGTCTGTTCGTCCGAAAGTTTTTGGGAATATTTTGAAAATTTTCGAAATTTTCTTCGTAATTTTTTGAGCATTTCTGGAACTGTCTATGGTTTTTGGTATTTTTTCTGGCCTTACATTGATTTTTCCCAATGTCTCCGATAACTTATCCGGACCTTCCAAATTTTTTCGAAACCCTTCGGAGTTTTACGGAACTTAATTGAAATTCGGGAGGTCTTTATATTGACGCTTCGGAAGATTTCGGGACTTTCTTGGGACGCTTCCGGAATTTCAGCGCACTTTGTGGAAGTTCGCTTGATCTTTTTTGTTGAGGTTTCGGGAGTTTTCGGAATTTTCTAGGGACTTTTCTGCAGTTTGTTTGGCAATTTATGAGGCTTATTGGGATGTTTCGAAATTATCTCGCATTACCTCCAATTTTGAGAACTATTTGGTATTTTTGGTAAAACCTTTTCAGGAATTTTTGGAATTTTCTCCAAACCCTTCATGAGTTTTTGGAATTGTTTGAGAGTTTTCGGGACGTTTTCGTTGATTTTGTGGGATTTCGTGGTATTTCTATATAAATCTTGGACTTTGGACTTTTGGACTTTGTTTTTAGAAGTATCGGTATTTTTATGCCTTTTCTTATTTCATTCAAAACGTTTTTCGAAAAGAAATAAAGGAAATGTGACAAGCTATTGTTTTTAACAATATTCATAGGGCTTAGAGTTTTAAATAAACAAAAATTTTGTTAATATTTGAAAAAAAGTATAATCTCTCTATAATATAAACCATTTAAATATAAAAAAAAATATTTAAAATTTTTAAAACATTTTATAGTTATATTTGATTTTTGATAATTTTTGTTTGCTGAGTGTGTCACTCATTTTCTTCTTCACAAAGTATGTTGAATATTGAAAATTTTTTTATATGGAAGAAAATGCACAACACCGTCATAAAAAAAAAACTCAAAAGCCAACGGGATTTCTTAGCTGCGTGAAACCAGCATAGTCTTACACTAAAGTTCACTGGGGTATATATAAAACAGCGTACCAAAAAAATTTCTAAAACTCCTTAAAAATAAGTTGGGAATTTTTCTGAAAATTTGGCAAATTTTTCAAAATTTTACACATAGTTTAAAACTTATACATTATGGCAATAACCATATTTTAATGAAAAATTAACGATCTTTTTTTTTTTATGAAAAACAATATGATTTTATTTTTTTTTTAATCTCTGTGCGGAAACTTTTTCTAGTGAGTGTATATAAGTGCAAGTGTGCACTGGTATAACATTTTGAGCTCCGAAAATCGATTTTTCTTGCTTTAATATACCAGCCCCAAGTCCTTATTCGTTATTCAGGCGATCCTTGTGTGTACTTACTTTCATTTGTCTAGCTTCAGACCTGTCAGATGATAGTTGGATAAATAGATAATCTGTTTTAAGGCAGAAGCGCCAGAGATTGACCTATTCCCACATTTGCAGCTGTTTTTTTTTTTGGATGCATTAATAAAGGCCGCATAAATAAACCATAACTTTATGCTTCATATTTATGTTTACTAGATATACATATATATGTATGATTGCATGTATTTACATATGCATGCTAAAAAAAAAATAAAAAACACTCACACTCATAATTGTGCCACACATTTCCCATTTGCTTGCGGTTAATCGGTGTGGAAATCAATTTCCTTGTTTTTTTTACTTACTTCCATTGACATTAATTTGTCACCAAGGCCGACTGTTCAGGATGAGTGAGTTAATTGGCTTAAGTATGAGTATTGAGGAAATGATTGACATTTATGGATGTTGATTGACAAGCTGCACGGGCAATAGCTGGTAAGCAGGTAGGTATGAATGTGTATATGTATGTGTGTACATATGTTGACTTGATTGCGCGATTTCACTCGATTTACTCAGGCTGTTATTGATTTACTTAAAGGCGCGACTGCACTGCAGACATTTACGTTATGTCAAATAAGCCAAGATATATGTACATACATAAACGGTTACGCAGACACTTGAACTTTAATTACTGCCTTAATATAGCGCATTTCGTCTTATTATTTGAAAATTTTTATATATTTAAAGTTCTGTTGAAATTGCGCTATTATCCTTCGTTTGCTTCATTTTCGCTTGTCGGAATATTTAATTAGGCAGCTCGGGAACTGATGGCTTTTAAACTTATTTTTCCCACAACTCTTTATTACCACACTATTGCAGAATTTTTAATTTAACTACGGGGAAATGGTATTGTGAAAATTCAAGGAATTACATTTTGCAACAGAATAGTGATTTCAGTATGAACACTTATTAAAAAAAAAAATAAATTTCATGGTAATTTTTCATAATAATTATCAATATTTCAAGGCAAGTGATTACTTGTGTATACTTGTATTTGAATATGCTTGCCTGAATAATATTGCTGAATAATTATTTAATGATCAATTTAGTATTTTAATTTTTAAACAGGTGGCAACCCGCTTTAAATATCGCAAGAATTATTCCAAATGTGAATTATTTTAAATGTGAGGCCACCATTGATCATATTTTTTGTGCTCCTGGATTGATGGGTGGCTGATCAGTGCAGCGAGAGCTTGAAAAAAAAGTCGAAATAAAAGATAGCTAGGTCCTTTTGGCCGCGGGTTGATCGAAAGCGGTCTACAGAGTCGTCATATCGCTAAGCAAGAGGCATATCTCGATCTTGGAAATAGTTTAGCTTGCAATTGTCTGATTGGAATATACGCGCTAAGGCTTATTATAATCACTAGTCCTTGCCGTGTAGTTGCATTGACAATGATACTAGTGGAATCATCCCAGCATCTGCTACTTAGCCTTTCAGCCAAAGCGAGCTTAAAGTTTAAACACCTTACGCTAACTTCTTTTGCACTCCTAATAAAGTTTCGAGCATAGATATTACAACTCATAGAAACCTTTTCCGACGCAAATGATATTCTGGTAGCGTAGCTACCCAACTTCATTACCTCTAGCACAATCTCTCTGCTATACAATTTCATTTATATGTATGAATATTATCGCCTCAAATGAGTTCATTTATTAGGAAAATTTGCAAGTCAATCAAAAATTTTCTGCCACTAGCAATTAAAAATTTCACAATACATACTTAATAATTGAAAATCGCCTTTTAATCAAACTTTACTTTCGCACCATTTCTTGAATAAACTTCTACCACTTTCATATTCAAATTGCAACAAAACAGTTGCCAATAGCTAGTGCCAATAGGTTTTCTTTGTAAGCAAATAGCAATTAAACATTTTTCGATACGAGCAGCTGCGTCAATATTCAGTTGAAGAGAAAATTGTGGTTGAAGAATGAAGGAGAACGGCGTGGAAGCTTATGCAACACAACTAAAGTTCGTACAATGAATAAGCTGACCAGAACCAGGCTGCCTATCTTCGATTACCTTGGTTACTTGCAGAGCCAGAAGCTTTATTATAAAGTTGCTTACTTAATTAAGTGCTGCATTGGTGTGTGTGAGAAAATCTAGTCGTACTGTTAGGGCTTAGAAATAACTACTATACCACTGTATTTAGTGCAACTTGAGTGCTTTCAAAAGAGCTAACTACATACACGATTTACTTAGTCTTATCAAAATATATTCAGTATTTAATACAAATTTATTTAAAATGTGTGAATCAACAACAATAATAAAGTCTTGCACACACCAAACTGCTTAAAGGCTTCCTTCAGCTAGCTTAGTTACGCTTTGTAGCAACATTTGAAGCGGAAAGCCAATGCTACAGACCGTCAGTTTCTGAAGTTTCAAATAATGCTCAATTTCATTGCAACGGCAAGACTGTAAAGGCTTCCTTAGAATTAAATATATTTGCTGCTATGGAAAGGGTGCATTTTTATAGACTTGCATATGTATACATACATATGTACATGAGCATGTAGGTAAAATGTTGGCTTGCCTTTGGTCAAAAATGTGCTAAACGTCCTCGCTGGTCTGGTGGGGAATTTATTGCATGAAAAGCATTTTCTACTTTAATCAAATAACTCTAAGCTATGATGTTTATGTGCATTGCAGTTTCGATATATACATATCTAGTTTTGGTGCCTAAAAAGTGCGGTTGGCGACAACACAAATTCTTGTACTTGGTACTACATGGCGTATGAGTTATGCAGGTCAGTAACTTATTTATGAGAAAAACATATTTAAGAAGTTGCGCATCATTTTTAATATTTACCAAAAAAATTCTATAAAAGTTAATAAATCTGCTTAGTTACTTACAATTTTTTTTTTTCAAGTTCACAGGAAGCTGGCGAGTTTCTTGTGCAGGCATTTAACCAAATGCATTTAATTTTACGCACTTTTTTTTCTATTTTTATTGCTCTCCATTTTGCGCAGTTCCTTAAAGCTTTCATTAGTATATTCACCCATCTCACAGTCGCGCTCAACACATTTTCTAATGATTATCCTTAATTTTTTCACACTTTTGTTTCCATTTATTTGCCACTTCTATTTTTATTGTGTTCTATTTTAACCTCTACGCTTACAGCACTTCTTTTACGATCTGCACTTCCGCCCTGTTGGCTATGAAAAACACATTAAGACAGCTTAACTGCATTTTACTGTAATCCCCATTGTAATTATGCACCCCTGAAATTGGCTTAAAAAGTGTGCAGACAAAAGTTGATTACTGCGTGCTACACGCTGCATTCTGCAAGCAATTATAGTGTGGAAGAATACTAATTACAAAAGAGACTTAAATATATACATTTTTAAGCTTAACTTAATTGCTTAATTAGGTTTTTTTTGTTATATTTCTTTTTCTTGCAAACTTCGTTTAATGGAATTTTTAAAGTGTTTAAGGAAACCCTAGGCAATGGAAGTTGGATTTACATAGTCAGTAAAGTTTCCGGAATCACTGTTTGAAATTATGCAGGGTTACCTGAGCTTGGTTGAAAGCTGGGCTACTAATTGCGGGCTAGGTATAAACCCCAGTAAAATAGAGCTTCCCTCAATTGGCGGTCTTCCTCTAAGGTTCTCTGACAGGGTGAAATATTTGGGCTTGACCCTTGATAGTAAGCTTTCCTGGAAACCTAACGTAGAAAAAAGACTCAAGAAGGCTGCAGTAGCCTTATATCGTTGTAGAGTGGCCATTGGCAAACGCTAGGCTCTCTGACCGAAGGTAGTTCATTAGGGTCCTGGGTCCGAATGGATCTTTTATCACCCATATGCCAGAGAAAAAAACTAGGAGGGCTGTAGTATCTGGAATCGGGGACCTATAAACTTATTTACAGATGAATAGAAGCTGTACAGTAAGGTGGATTGAGGTGTCGTCTGCGAAGAACTCTCCATAAACCTGAAATTAAGACTACCGGAACATTGCAGCGTCGTACAGGCTAAGGTGGCGGCGAAAAAAGGCGCTTCGGATTGGTTGCTCTCTAGTGTAACACCTTTCAAAGAGGTTGATATTTATTCTGGCAGCCAAGCAGCTATCAGGGCTCTTGGCTCCCTGACGGTGCCTTCGAGAACGGTGAAGGAGTGTTTAACTTCCTTACCGACCGCATCTGAATATTTCGCAATTAAGCTTATTTGGGTTCCAGCTCACAGCGAAATCGCTGGTAACTGCATGGCCAATGAGCTGACCAGACAGAGAACCCTCGAGGAATTACTTCCGGATTGGGAAGGTTTGGGGGCACCCCTGACCTCGTGTCGTCTGCTTTTGGACAGATGTGCGTTTAGTCAGCTCAGCGAGCACTGGTCGAAGACCCTGGAATGCAAGGTAGCAAAATCCTTTTGGTCACGGGTAGACCGCAGGCGGTCTGGGGAGCTCTTGAGACCAAGCAAGCTGCATCTGGGAGTGCTTACTGGTCATTGCGTGATAGGTAATCAAGACGTAAAGCAGAGCATCATCGATGACCCTTACTGCATCAGCTGCATGGAGGATGACGAGGTGGAATGGCTTTCTTTTATTTGTGACTATCAAATACCCGGCGTGCTTCGCTGCGCCATAGAAGTATTTTTGTTTTGTTTGATACCCGTATTATAATATTTCATTCATATTTTCAACTTAATTGAATAAAATTTTTGGATTAGGTGGCAACTCTCCGCAAAATATTTTCGGCATTCAACTTTCCTAAAACTCTTCGGTTTGTTACCCATATTGCAATATTCAATTTAGCTTATCAATTAAATTAAATTAAAATGTTCAAACAGGTGGCAACCTTCCACACAAGTTTTTTCGGCTATAAGCCTTATTTCCTCATTTTTTTGACAGCCATACTGTAATATTGACTTTATCTTATCAAATTAATTAAACTGCAATTTTCAAACCAGTGGCAACTCTCTAATTTTCTTTATTTCTATATTTTCTATTGAATCACCCAAAGAAACATCAGTGAAGACTGCTTTTGATTCCATGCATTAGTTTTCGATTGATGAGCGTACAAACATACATACAAACAGACAAAAATTCTAAAAATTGTTGATTAAGCTTCTGTTGCTCTAATAAAGACCCCCCTTTTAATTTCCGGAAAAGGCAGAGGGAGCCTTTCTGGTGTACGGCAGAGCCTTCTGATATGAGGTTTCATGAACCTATTAGATTTATATTAGATTACATTTTTAGATATATAAATTTTTGCGAAGATCCTTGCACCTTTGAGCTACCAGAGATAGGTATCGCGAAGCAAGTTTATTAGTAGTGCGGAGTCGGAGGAGCTTCTCCTTTACACCTACAGTGACGAGCAAAACTGTAACATGGTTTAACACTTTTTGTTTCAGCCACCGCTATATTTCCAAGTTCTAACGACTTTCATCCTTTTGTTGTATATTCTTGTTGGTACATCCCTACTCCCTCTCTCATAATGATTTGAAGTCAATACAACAACAATAAAAAAACCAGCAGACCAAAATGTAAATTAAGGCAGGTGTTACAGTTTTGCACTTACTCTCAGTTTTGCATTTGACAGTTATCTTTTACTTAGTTGGAAGTCAGATGACTTTTTTCTATATTGTAATTTATTGAAGAAGTGGTCACCAGTAAATAACAAAGGTAATCAGGAACTATAAATGTAAATAATAGATTTACTGTGGAAAGGCGGAACCGCACGAAAAGTGGCAACAATTTTGGAATTCGCCACTTAAAAATGTTAAGACTTAGAAAAAATATAGCCTAAAGTGTTCCCAAGGACAGAGGAAGTCTGTTAAAAAATATTACGGTACGATATCTTGTGAACTTAGAAGCAAGTAGCGATGCAGCCACTATTACAGAAGCGCTTAAGGTATTAAACTTTAATGCAAATCAATAGACAGAGAGGCGAAGAATTTCCAAATTGAGCGCAAAGGCATCATAAAGAAGAAAAAAGCAAATTTGATCATAATACATGTGCGAGTGTGGCAGCATTTTGCTGCATCGCACGAAAACCGAACCGTTGCCTATTGGGATATGATAGGCCGTTCAGAATGCAATAAAAAAACATATTTTTAAGTTTCAATTGAAGGTTATTTGGTCTGTCTGACAAGACTAAATTAATCGCTTTCAATCAAATGGCCGGGCATGGTATTGGATCAAAGACCCAAATTAAGCCTAAGCGCATCATGTACTGCAAACTGTGAATCACAGTGGTAGGATCTTAATTGTTTGGGGTTGTATTTCAAAAATTTTGTTGGTCCGTTATTACGCATTATGCGTAAGGAACAGTATCTGTTCATATTTCAACAAAATTTGCAAGATGTAGTCGAAAAATGAGAATTTCTGCTGAAAACTCACCCAAAACATACTGCATATGTTCGCAAAGACTGGATGCAAAAGCAAAAATTTGCTATTTTGAAATAACCTCCACAATCCGCGGATATGAATCTCGGCGAAAATTTGCAAAATCAGCTAAAAGCACAGCTTAATAAGTATCAAAGTCCGTAAAATCGAGTACATGAACTGTGACAGCAAACTAAGGATATACCTCCCGAATTTTTACAAAGATACAAATAAGGTATGCCAAATCACATCCAGAAACTGAAACAGGCAAAAGAGTACTGAACATTGTGTTAGTATTTCTTTTTTTCGTGAAAATTGTTAAAAAGCTCTTAAAAATATATGAGTGCAAAACTGTAACATCTGCCTTAATTTACATTTTTGTCTGCTGTTTTTTTATTGTTGTTGTATTGACTTCAAATCATTATGAGAGAGGGAGTAGGGACGTACCAACAAGAATATACAGCAAAAGTATGAAAGTCGTTAGAACTTAGAAATATAGCGGTGGCTGAAACAAAAAGTGTTAAACCATGTTACAGTTTTGCTCGTCACTGTATATATTTACCTTGTACTTTAACGCTAGGAGAAGTTCCAAAGACACGAGGGCTGCACTGCTTTCTCAACTGCTGGATATTCATCGTTCAAACGCTTCAAGTCTCCGAAAAGGGCTGTGGGGTGCCCTCATACTTTACCTAAAGACCTCCCGGACAATCCGCCTCTCTTCGTTTCTGCTGAAGAGGCTAATTGAACTGTACATAAGAAAAAGAATTCCTCGTGATCATCTGCTTTAAGGCCGACATGCTGATAGTAGAGTAGTAAGAGGCTTTCAATCAGTATCATGACAAATTTTTTTCGAAAGCTTCTAAGTGAGTGCTTTATAGTAATGAAAGCTCTTAAGGCTATCTATCGAACGAAAGGACATTAGTATAGTACTCTGTGTTAATAGGTTCCGAAAAATTAAAAAAAAAAAATCAATTATTTATTCAATGTGGGCATCAAATTAAAGCTGAGATACCACTTCTATTTAAAAATATATATTTTTATGTAGCCTTGCCATCTAAAGCAGTTTAGCAAACGTATATTTGAGAATATTTAGCAACGCACATAAGCCGCCGCGGCAAATTTCCGCCACAGCGCTCTCACTTCATCAAAGTTTTTTGTTGTTGCCTAACTTAACTTGACCATCAAAGACTTTGAAATTCATATCTTGCCAGCTTCGCGAAGAGTGCAAAGAATTTGATATGCAGCAACTTTTTAGTGCACTTCATACAAGCGTGGCATGCAACAATGAAGCACGACCGAGTGGTTAATTTGCACTTTCCGCTAAATTTGTCAAGATGAAACCAAAGACGTACGAAGTGCAGCGTGAAATGAGAATGAAGTGAAAAGAAAAAAAAATTTGGACATTTAAAACGAATAAAAGTTAAAACAAATACGAAAGTGACAAAAAAAGTAAGGCAACAAAATCGTTGCAGCTAAAAAAGTTGAAGCCGGTAAAGTTATGCGGATTGAAAAGCCAAATAAGTGAGTGCGAGTGAACGCGGCAAAAAAGTAGCGAAAGCAGCACGCTGACAATTGAAATTGACACGTGGAAAAGTGGCAAACTCATGAAAAGCGGGCTAGGGATAGAAAAGATGCGAGTGCGAAAAATTGCGCGGTGAAATTGTGTGGATTTTTGGTTTTTGTAAAATATATTTAGCGTAAGTGCCGTAAAGATGTGAAAGAAATTGCCGGTCAAAGTGTGAAAAACAGCCAAATGCGGGTTAAGGCGATCACAGATGAAGCAGTGAGCTTTTACGACTACAACAAAGTAGTAAAGTTTTAAAGAGTACTAAAACCGGGAGTTGGCGGAGCAAAAAAAAAACAGAAAAAGGAAACTTTAACGGAAAGTTTGGCTTACTGTTGCTACAGCTTTCTTCTGCAGCTTTGACAATAAGTCGTCAACGTAGTGGCTATAAACTTGTAATATATTCTGATTTTAAGAAACAAAGTATGTTTATACAACTAAAGGCGAGGCGCAAAGCAAAATTTAAACCCTTTAAAAAGTAAATAAATAAAATACAATGAAAAAAAAGCATTTTAAAACTAAAAAAAAATACGCCAGCTTGATGCGCGTATAAAAACTACTTCCTCGCTCTTTTGCTGCAGAGTTTTTTCTTGCCAATCATTTTTTTCTTTCGTTTTCTGAATTTTCTTTCTTCTACACTTCTTCCACTCTGGCATTGCCTCAAAAAGTTTTAATTGCAATTCATTGTCATGCAACAACCGCGGCAGGCAGCAACAGTGTGTGCGAAAATATATACTGTTATGTATGCATGTATGTATGTGTGTTTGCGAGTTTTTGCTTGGCAACTGCGCGCGTTGCTGTTGTCTGTAGGTGTAAGTGAAAGACAAAGTTTCTTTGGCTGCAGCGCCACGCCAACTACTTCAACAACAAAATTGTCATCTACACTGGTGTCGGCTTGGAGGGCTTTGAATTTTTTATAATCTTCAAAATAGCACGTTTTTTCTTTGTTTAATTTTCGTTTAGCAAAAAGCTTTCTGGCTTAAACTTTCGTCGAATTAAGTGGAAGTGGAAGGAAATGCGTTGTTTTTACTTTTTAATTTCTAATTGGTGCCGCTTATTTTTTGGTGCAAAACTTTAGTGTTGGGGGATGAATTTTTTAAAGCTTAAAGTTCTTGAGGAAAATTCATACATTTCAAATGGTTGAAATTATAAATGTACATACTATTTTGTAGGTTTTTGAGTATTAAAAATATGCCATGGAAAAGTATTGGATTGCCGCCATCGATTGGCAACTTCTCTGCACGCTATGTTTGAGTTCCGATCGCTGAACGAAAAATTTTTCATGTGAAAGCAACAGCAAAGTTAGCTAGCAAAGATGGCCGCGCGAGCGAGTTTGGTTGTACATCTTTGAATTCGTTTGTTTCGCCACTCGCTAATATTTATTTTCAACAATCGTATCAACAGCTTTGTTTGGGATCCTTGATCGTTTTCTGCTTGCTTGATTCGGTTTCGTCAAACCATTTGGATTTTTCGATGCTTCTATTTAGGCTAGTAATGGTTCATTTGGAGATCTCCTTAAGCTTTAGGATGGAAGTGCTAGGCACTCGCTAAGAAAGTGTAGGATCGTTTCCTTGCTTCCCTCAAGAGCACAGCTACGGCACCGAGGTTTATACGGAAGGCCCGCATGTTCGCAAATGAGCCAATGTCCCGTTATCGTGACTGTTAAGTTGACTATATCTTTCCTCTACCTCTTTGGAATTTATTCGGGCTTTGCGGTCATATGTTCCTCGCAGTTTTGAAGGTTTCAAGGTTGATCCAACGGTCATCAGCCATACGTACGAATTGCAAATGCAGTTTCCTTCTGATGAGGCGCGAGTGAATAGTTTATGAATCAAAAATATTTAAGTGACTTCCTATTTTATAAAACTCAGGTAAAGTTTGAAGCGAGGTTTCTCAGACCCATAGTGACGTTTTCCAATTATTTCTAATTTCATGCAAAATTATCTAATTTTTGATTTGCATAAAAGTGAAAATAAAATATGCTCTACGGAATATTATATCCATTACGGAAATTCAGTTACTACGCTGATTTACTACTGAATCGAGCTTCAGTAGTCCAAACACTGGATATTACTTTACTCACTAAGAATTCGAGTATCATGTCACGCTTCGATTATAATTTACCTGTAAACAAAAGAGAAATACAATTAACTATTATCCGCTTTTTTTTGTTTATATGGATATTAACTACGAGTATGTACTTATATCTAAGAAAAATCGAAAAATCGACAAAGTCGTAGCGGTATAAGTTATATCTGCTATTTCGAAAATAACCTCATCTCCCGCTTATCTGGTTTGGTCATTACAAAAGATGCAGCTGCACTCTGAAATATTCTGGATGAATGGTTTGACGAGTGTCTTTAGCCTCATCCTTGCGAGGACTAAACACTCGCACAGGAAATTCCCGACTGTCTCTTCTGAGCTCGGCTCATCGCCACTGCAACAGTACCTGTGGAAGGGAACTCCAATTTTTTCGGCAGGTACCCAACGGAGAATGGCGCTGTGCAAACAGCAGTAAGTTTGTAGGTATCTTCTTCCTTAGAGAGCTTTGGTTTTAGGTGGGTAGTAAGACATCCAGTATTTCCAGGTAATCCTATACGATCCTGTGCGGTTTCACCTCTGCTTGGCCTTCGAGTCTCAAATTTCGATAATATTTGCTTTGATCTCCATAAACGTGGCCTCCCATGTCCACTGCGTTTTACATATTCAGAGCGGGGTGCGCACCGTGCTGGTTCGTCCGCTGCCTTGTAAATGCCACTAAGTCTCGGGACCAATACTAGGGTAATTTCGTATTGATTAGAAATATAAGTCAGTTCACTCCTACAGTCATCCACTGGTTGAGATCTAAAGGAGGTAGAAGAGAGTGACTGAATGTCGTTCGGATATCCCAGAAGATATTTACCTGCCTTCTCGCGGGTACAGTTTCTTTGATGTACTGCCGTCTTAATTGCAAATATGTTGGCCTGAAAACGGCTCCATAGTGTGGTAGGCGAAAGGATAACTGTAAGTTATATTGCTTAATGAAAATCCCTGCACCAACCCCGCATTCATATCTGACCAGTCCGTAACGGCAGTTAAATAGGCCTTGCAAGAACTGGACCTTTCTCTAAGGAGTCCTTCGCTCAGGAGTCTACCGTCTATAGAGGTCCTTTCCATAACTTCACTTATGACCAAAGGAAACTGATTCAATACCAGTATTGCTATATAGTCGGCGTAAGCCACTGGGTTGATTCTCTGAGAGTCTAGGCTATCACTTGCATATACTGCCCTGCGTTGGTACCCCAATTCACCACGTATTACTCTGTTCTTAAGCAGATACACTATCTAAGTCCGGAAGCTGTAATCAATCCCTGTTTCCAGAAGTGCCCCATGAATATGCAAGCCGGTATAGCATTTCATTGATACTAGTTTTTTAGCGGGTAAAAAATATCACTCGACTACAATTAAAATTTTTGAGACCATGAAATATGCCAAAGAGCTTCGTGAGATTTCCGCAAGGCTTTTGATAAATGATTTGCAAAGGAAATAGAGTTCTGACATTCCGCAAATTATTTGCATACAATTTTCGAAAACGTCAATTGCACATCAACCACTTAAGCTCATTCGACATCCGTTTAATGATTTTTTCAATTTATGAAAATGTCAAAAACTGAAGTGTTAAGTAAAATGTGCATCAAAATATAAAATATCATATCCATTACCTTAAGCAGAGGATGTGAGAATGCTTCAAAATTCTCCTGGCTACTACCAAAAATTTACATTTTGACAAGTCGTCAATTTGCTGCTGACAATTTAGGCGCTAACGTCACATACGTATGCCAAACATGCTGATGACAGCTTAGCAGATGCGCGCATACATAAGAACATGCACAAACATGCACATGTATGTATATAATTTAGGAGTGTGAATTGTCAAAGCGAGTTTAAGGATATGTCAAAAAAAATATATTACTAATGTAAATTATAAGCGAAGCAAGAGCCACTTATGGGAATACGAATTTCGTTAAACACTGATCAATTCAGAATTTATTCATTTCTGTGAATGACACCCATCATTTTTGTACAACATATGCATTACGTACATACATAAATATGTCACATTTTCCTAACAAACAAAAAAAAAATATATATATATAAAAAATCACTTCAGCTTCAAAGGGCATATCGTTTTCGCTATTGTTAGCTGCAACATACAATCATTGTCAATAAAAATGTCAATGGGATATCGCAAAAGAGCGTTATTGCTTTTGTTACGTTTTTTTTGGCGTTTAAATGCCATATGCCAACACCTTTTTTGACAAGTGATAAATAATGGCGCGAGTGTTAAATATTTATACATACATTAGTTTTAATGAAACAAAAGTTGGACTAAGAAAGAAACAACCGCAAAGTCAACTAACAAAAATTAATTTGTTTAGAGCCGTTTTTTCAAGTAGCTTTTTAAATTATCTCCCCATCAAACACACTTTTTGAGAGGAATTGTACTGAACCCCTATTCTCAACAACATCAAAAACCCATCTGCTTGATCTGGTATCAAACTCGTCAGGTCATAGAGCATCTACAACACCTACACGCGTCTATTCGTTCTGCTTCTGATGAATGAATTTAACTACTTTAAAGTCAATCGGAGCTGCTTCACTGCAATTTCGACTGATATTCTACAAAGTGCATGTGATCTTCAGACTAGGCCGTTTGCTCTTGCTATACGATGGATTCTATATCCTTTTTTCCTTGCAACACTGTCATCCTCTTTACATACAGACATCCCTTTGTTAATAGCTTTCGCAAATAGAAGGAGAAGTGCGATTTACGGATATGTATACCAAACACTGATAGACTCAAGGATCACCGGCGCGGGCGAATCACAGTTTGAAAACAGTTTAGGCTCCAGCCATGCAGCTGACACGCCTATCGAAGTTCGATGGCGAATGCGGCAACATGCGCTAAAAATTCTCCGGATCTTGTTCGACGAAGCTTGGACATAGCGATCCAATGGCTTCTGAGGTTTGCATTGATGCAAATTTTCCAACCACGTGCTAATGGCTCTGTTGGAAGAAGCTGTGAGCAGAAAACCGGCTGCAGTAACTGACAAATAGACTTGCGTCGTGCAGGCTCGATAATTGCTGAGCATCATTAGGCTCATTCGAAACAATTTTATAAAAATTTGAACCCCTTTTTGTTCGCACAAATAAACCGGAAAGAAAGAGTCACGCGGTGAGCTTAATTGATATTGAAGGTCAGTCATCGGCGTATGTTAAGCCACTGTTAAACCACCTTGCAGTCGGTGTTTTGTGGAGAGACATTTTCTTACCCGCGAATTTTCTTCTACCCGCTCGCCTACCGCCAGCCATATCTATAGCCAGAGACACGAACGTTGCTATATTCTGTACAAATAAGACAATGTCATCAAAGTCACTGGTACAAAAGCTTATTTAAACACATAAAGCACAGGAAGTAAAATTTTAGAGAAGAAAAAGTGTTCGCATTTTGAGGAGAATGAGCTACAAAGATGATGACAATAGCAATAGAAAAGGAAATAAATCAACAGATGTAGATGCAGGCTTTCTCTAAAGCCATTCAGGATGTTTGAGACATTGAAGACACGTCGCAAGCATAGAAGTCATACAAAAGATTTTTAGACACGCACGTAACTGCACTAAAGCAAGCGAATCACACTTGACAATATACCAAATTGTGTGTACATTAGGGTGGCCTCAAAATGCATTTGAAAAAGTAAAGTAGGAATTTTAGTGCTCTCACCCAACAGGGATTGTTCTATACTTGAAAAAATATACAACTATTTTTTATTTTCAAATCGAATAACATTTAGAGGTCGTTAAGAGCGCTCAAAGTTTTCCATGTATTTTATATAGAAAAAAACTTCGTAGAAGTCGTTTAGAATTTTTGAAGATCAATATTTTTCGATCGGAAAACTCTGCTTTTCTTCAGATGACTCTCAATAATAATACCTAGTTGTTTATTTAACCACTCCTTAATATTAACTATATTTTACAGGTCCCTCAAAAATCCCAAAAAATGCAATGGAGGAACACATAAAAAATCGTTGTTATAGAACAATCCGAGAGGGTGAGAGCATTGAAATTCCGACCTTACTTTCTAACGTCTATTTTTGGACCACCCTAATGTACATACACATGTATCTATGTAGACAAATAAATAAATATGTACAATATCAGTGTTCAAATGTACATTCCGATTGTCAATTCTTGTGTGTCACATGTGTCAATTGATTGGAAAAATTGTTTATTGTCGCTATTTGCATTTGTCGCTGCAGGATTGTATGTAAGAAAACTGGGGATACTGGGGATTGTCATACTAAAACTTGCGTAGGATGCGTTGGAGCGTAGATGCTGTAGGAAAAAACTGAAGTAGGGTAAAACTTGCATATCTTTACATGCACTTCTGTATACAGGGTGTCCTAGACCACCTATACACCCGTTCTAAGGTATGCTTTATCTTTCGGTCGTCTAACCGACTCCCAGGTTCGACCGTAAGTGGGTTAAACAAACCGGAAATCCATTTTTTTAAATGGGACAGATTCCGATTCTGCGGACAAAAATACATAACTCTTGTCGGATTTTTTTTTTTTTATGGAATGGACTTCCGGTATCGGTCAAACCATCTCGATTCTCCGATAAATTTGCCGATATCGCCCAAGGTAAATTCAGATACTGCCGCTAGTTTAGTTTGTATGTTTCTTCCAAGTGTTTTATCCCTAAAGCCGCTAGGCCTGGGCATTCAACAAAAAAATGTTGGCTACTTTATTCGCTACCTTCTAGTAGACAACAAGTTGTATTAAATCCATCCTCGCTGCATGTTTGCCTATGGGCCAGTGTCAAGGGTTGCTACAATTCTAAATACTTCTGCCCTTAATATATTGTGTAGGTCTAGAGTCTTCGTCTTATCATAGTCAGGGCAGAGTTTCTTCTCTATTTTAAAAGTCTGTTTTTCCGACAAAGTTTACCTTACCGGTCCAGGTAAATACAAACCTATTTATCCCTGAATGCTTCCGAAAGAGCTTCCCAGTGCAATAGCTTCGAATTTCCCGAAGCACGCTCCTGCCTTCACCAATTTATCCGCCATCTTAAGTGTCTTCAATGTTCCTATGGCCGGGAACTCAGACAAGCTGGAAGTTGGTGACAGGTAAAGCTAACAGATCCGATTGGCTGTCAGAGTACATTGCTGTTTTCTGTATTCTACCCTATTTATAGAACCTCACGAGGTCCAAAGATGCCTAAGTCTTTCGTTTGGAAGATGCTTATATCATTTTACATGCGAAAAGACAAAGGCACGCCGAGTTTCTCGGTGTACAGTCCTGCCCTTACACCGCAATCCATTTTTTCAACCGTCAGTTTTCACTCTCTTCTGGATGGCAATGTCACTTGTATGTTATTGAAGTTGAGGTTAGTCTGCCTTCTGTGGTGATTATATATCTTTGTTGATCATCCCGTGCCTGAATTGCTGAGTTTCCCGTAGCTATGACTCTCTGAATCTGATTGCAGATTTCATGACCACTTCTTTCAGATGGAAATCAATATGGATTAGGTGTAAAATTGTATTTGACGCTGCTGTCGGTCAGAACGCTCTTAGCCATTAGTCATTTTCAGTTGGACTAAGTATTCTACAAAATTTTCAGATACCATTTGTTGAGTGTTTGTACGAAAACTCTTGGTGACGTGGAAAAGTTTATGGCATTTTTTATTTCTTACTTTGCTCAGAAAGTCAACATCATGGATAGATTTTTGCAGTTTTTACAATCAAAAATAAGAAACCAGTCTAATTAGAAACAAATTTAATTTCCCGCAGGGGTTTTTAATGGACGTTTGTGTTGCACATGATGCGAGCATGGAATGTGCGTTGATGCATAAGCAAATACAATGCATGCAATTCAGTTTACTTTAAATAATGTCAATGTTCAAGCAATCCCCTTATTTCCGATATAAAAATCACGCCTGATTCTCTTGTGGTGAAAGGTAGTTACGCACACGAGTGTTTGATAGTACTTTTGATTGCATGCAATCATTTGCTGAACATTGTGTATTGTAGTAAATAATCTGATAGAAAATGAACTTGGTGGGGCAACACATATATCTGCTAATTTTAAGGAAGTGAAACTGAGAGGTCACCTCCATAAGCTAGCGATATGGTCGAACGATCTACATATGTCGCTTCTGTAATTCTCTCGAAGAGACTCCATTACATCTGCTTCGTGAGCGCGAGGTGGCTGCAAGAAGACGGGAGTGGTACATAGGACAACTCTAGCCAAGTGTTGAATTCATTAAATATCTTACTGGAGCTCTCTTCAAATTGCTGCAATCTTAAGGGCTGGATGAGGTACTGTAAATGGTTCTGGGCACAATATACCAAATGGTCCCAGGCGCTAATAAAACTACATAAATATTGATACAAGATAGTGAGGATATAAAGATCATAGTTTGGCACGCTCAGTAGAAAAATCTGCCAAAATAGTAAGAAAGAAACTGTCACTCAACCCTTAAAAATCACTCCAAATGTTCATGCTGGTGAATTGCGCTGAATTACCGATTAAAATAAAGCCGTTCCGCTGTCTTGTCGTTCGAATGAACACGGATGCCACAGCATTAAAGGTCAACTCGGATCACGACGCTGGTAGCAGGGGATGAGGAAGGCCTCCTCTGCGATGAAAATACCAGGTGGAGAAGGCTTCAAATGGCATTTGTAATTAGCATCAGTTGGCATGAAAGAGATACCACTGGCAGGATTAAGTCATCTCGGCCAATATCGCTGGGAAAAGAACCCTACCGGACATGAGGGAAAAACTTTGGAGAGGTTCGTGGTCAACGTTGCCACGGAATTGAAGTACCTGGAACTAATCTTGGGCTTAACGGAAGGACGGAAACACATTAGAGATGTTTACTGTAACACTGTTCACTAAGAGGCCATTTGTATAACCCGGTATTTATATAGTCAAATGATCTTAGTCAGTTCTGCGCCTCGACCAGTGAGACACCGCTGCATATTCTCATTGAGTGGGATGCCGTCTGCAGAAGACGTGAGAGAAGACTAGGCTGAATGCCGCCACAGCTTGAGCACATTCAGTGCCTACCCCAAGAACCTTATTAGGGATTTGGGGTTTAAAGAAGTTTGCGAAGAGCTGTGGACACAATATATCACTAGGTCGCGTTGCGTGATATCTATCTATCTATCTATCTATCTATCTACGTGGTTACATCACCAATGAAAAAGGAGAAGTAATGAATATATGCATTATTAACCGACTTTACAAAAAGGAGAATGTTATCAGTTCTTCGGAATAATTTTTATTTGTTTTTTTATGTATGTTTCCGCAAAACTTTCGACCACGCTTACCGATTTCTATAATTCTTTTTTTAAACGATCATTGGATCGTGAAGAAATTAACGATAATCTTAAATTGTTATATGAGAATTGAAGTCGGTTTTGTTTTTTTTTTTGCTGAATTTACGATTTTTGATTTTACGAACTTTTAAGCGTTTCCCTTTTTAACAAATATTTCAAGTATTTTTTTTTTTTTATTTCATCCATATTTTTTTCAATAGACAAAAAGCTACTCTAAGTCAATTATCACCTGCTTTCATTCGATTTTAAATTCGCATGCCTTTCCAACGCTTATCGCTTACCCCTCACACAATTGGCCACTAAATTCAATCTCCAAAATTGACTTCTTCATAACTCTTTGGGCTGTCATTCACAGCTGGCAAAAGTCGAAAAATCAACCACTCAGCCACTCAGACTATCAATTGCGCACCAGAAGAGCTTTATTTACGACTACGCTTGACGTTGCTGTTCGTTCGATGATAAAACTACTGAAATACTCGAGATGCTAATCAGAAGTGCAAAGTTCAATTCCATCGAACAGTAAACACACAACGATCGAAAAGAAATTTGGTAAGCAAAAAAAAAATTTTTTTGCAAAACAAAGAAAACAGAAACAGTGAGTAAAAGAATGAATAGAAAACAGTACGAAATAACTCTCAGTCAATCAAGTGCACACAGAGATAATTGGTGAAGTGAAATGTGAGTGTCCGAAAATATTTGCAGTGCGCCAAAAGTCGAAGATAACAGAAAACCAAAAGAGGAAAAAGCAAAAATCTCAATAAAAGGTAAATGACGAAGAGCGCTGCAAACAAAGAAGGGTAAACAGGATAAGAAAAAAAAAAACAAAAAACTTGCGAAGTAAAGTAAAGCGTCGAAAAAGCTAACGAGAAAATCAAATAACAAAACTGGATCGAAGCCGAGGTGGATGCGAAAGCGACAAAAGACGCCTGCCTAAAAGCGTCATAAATTTAGGTGTAAACAAATTAATTTTGGTACAGTGCAAATATTTAAAATTCGCCGAAAAAGTGTATGTGTGGCGATGCAAACAACAAATAGACGGATTTTGGTGCGAAATATGGGAATAAATAACTTATGACGCTTTATATGGTCGAAAGAGGAAAACCAGTTGAAATTTATTTACATAAAAAGTAATACATTTTTATAGCTAATTATTGTTATTGTTAAAATATTAAAATAAAAAATATTATTTCTTTTAGCAAAGCCGTTTACTGAATAGCTTGGTTCCAGGCGGGAAAGCTATCTTCGTCGACAGCCAAGCAGTCTTGAAAGACGCTGGGATCTAAAATATTGAAATCGGGGATTATATGGAAATGTCGGTCCACCTTGGCATTACCGAGCCCTATCACTGAGCTGCCTTCCTGGACTTTTGCAGCAGTATTGAAGGGAGATGCCAATTAACGAGACGAAAACCTCTGTACTACCAACATTTAGTGATCGCGTTAGAAAAATTTAAGTATTACACCATAGCCGACTTTTGGAATAAGCGGGAAGACTGTGAGATAATTTATTCTAAGGGAAATAATAAATGTGCACTAAAAACATTTACCGGTGTCATACAATCTGGCTTAGGTAGTACAGTTTAAACTCTTAGATCTCCTCAATTTAATTCGGGATATCATGAAAACATATCCTCATTTCTATCTGAGTAGGTACCCCTGGTTCGGGGAATGTGTCCCCTTCTGACACTCACTTAAAGGGGGCACTCATAATCGACAACCATGCCTTTCAGTGAAAGTATGGAACATTTCACAAACCTGCTCCTTGTCCAAGCTAACCTATCCTATTTATTTTAGAGCTTTCATACGTCAATGAAAGCAAAGCGGTGACTATAGGTTGTTTGCTGAACCGTATGCTCTAATAGCCAGTTGCGTTCAGCTCAAAACCATTACGACATGCCATTGTATAGCAAGCGTTCTGAAATCCAGAACAACTACAACAACTCTAGGAGAGAGAAGAGTCAGATTCTTAGCTGTGAAAAGGTGTCGACTAGGGCTGTGCGATTATTTGATTACTCGAGTAAGTTGGTTAATCAAATATTCGGTTAATCAATTACTCGAGTAATCAAGATTTGGATTACTCAAAACGATGATTAATCGAGTTACTTGAAATAAGACTACTCAAAAAATAATTTTGCTCGTTAAAAGAGTTTGCTTTGGAAAATGCTTATTTCCTTTTTTACATTCTGTATATGAAACAAATTTTTTGTTTTAATTTTTGAAAACAGAAACGTTGTTTTCAAAGTATCAATGAACTTTAACTACTTTATACATATGTAAAGAGTTGAAATGTTGATTGCTCATTTTACTCGAAATTTTGATTAATCATAAAGCAACTTACTCAAGTATTTTTGTTTTTGGTTAATCAAAAATCTTGATTACTCGAGTAACTGAACTTTTGAGTAATCATAAATTCCAATTAATCGAATAATTGAGTTATTTACTTTATGATTAATTAAAATTTTGAGTAATCAATTAATCGCACAGCCCTAGTGTCGACTAATCTCTCATCTATCATGGTCTATGGTAGTAGCCGAATTTCGGATATAAATGTTGTTTCATTAAACCGATTTTTGTATCTAACCAACGATTTATAACTATTAGAGAAATAAGACTAACTTTTTAAGCCATTTAAGCACACATTTAAGCTTCCGTTTCACCATTGAAATGAGCCAATAAAAATCTAATTTGATTTGTATGTTCGAAAACCAAAGGCATAAATGCTAAACTTAAGTTACTCAACGACACAAAGAGCAGTGAAAAGGAAGATGTAAAAAAAACACAAACACACAGTTAAACTCGGCACAAAAGGTTTGTAATAAAAGAGCATTCAAATTGCGCAGACATAACTGGTTTGAGCAAAGTAAATAAAAAGCAAACGCTAACGAAATTTCAATACAGAAAAAAACTCGTAAAATAAATTTTAAGATTTTCGTGCCTATAAATAGCAGATGGTAAAGAATAGAGATATGCATCGCCGATTTGTTGCACAATTTGGGAAGCAGTAAAAGTTACTCCAGCTAAAAACAGGTGGCACTGAGAAGAAAACATTTTTGTTGGTTGTACTGAAGGAAGAATGCAGTTGCTCATATAAAAGTATTTTCAGAAAATTCAAATTATGTAAGAATTCGTCATACATAGCTTTTGCGAAATCAAAACCTTCTAATCAAGTAAAAGGTGGCGCAAGAAGTATAAATATTTTGTCGACTGATGGTAAAACAATTCGACGCCAAAAACCTGGGATAGAAGAGAATAGCTCAACTTGAAATATAAACGGCCTGATCACTTGAGAACATCTAAGGATTTTTGATTCGATTTTTAAGCTTTTCCATAATTTTTCTCGAAATTAAGTTTTTTTCTTAATATTTTACATTGTTAAGATTTCAGGATTTTCTTTTTCGGGACATTTAGGCTTGTTTTGAGCTATACTCAGGGCCTTCTGGTTTCTCGGAGAAATCATTATGATTTTTTTTTGAATGTATTTCAGAAATTTTCTTGACTTTTGAATAAATTGTTTTCGGAATATTTCGGGAATCTTTCTGAGAGTCTGTAGTGTAGGGCTTTTCTTAAGGTTTTGGGCATTTTTTCTGGACAAGGATTTTTTAAAACATTTTTCTTAGTTTTTTTCTTGATCTTCCAGGGCTCTTTGAATTTTTCTTTCAGAAAATCAGGGGTCCTTTTTTTAAGATTTTCAGTTCATTTTGGAAGATTTTTGGAGTTTTTGAAGGTTTTGGGTTTTTTTTCTGGAAAGTTCAGGATTTTTTCATATATTATTTTATTTTTTCTTGATCTTCTAAGGCTTTTAGAATTTTTCTTTCAGAACTTTTCGGAACCTTTGTTTTAGAATTTGTCAGTTTTTTTGAAGATTTTCTTTTTGGTGTTCCAAGGGTTTTATTTGGAGGCTTTTTGCATTTTTTCTAGAAATTTTGGGACTTTTCAGATGTTTTTGGAAATTTTTAAATTTGATTTTCTTCATGTTGTATTTTTTGATTTATGCACTTATGAATTATCACGCAAATTTTAACAAATTTTTATTTTTAAAAATACAATAGAAAGTAAAAATTTGCGAATTGCAAAACTCGTTTAGATTTCTAAAAAATTTTGCTCGTGGCGCCCACATGCTTTGATCTCTCTTAGTTTGCTAGAGTGCCAGAAGTTTCCCTTGAAAAAGAAACAAAATCTTTTCTAAAGTAGGAAAAAAATTAAAAGATCCTGGATTTCTTGGTATTTTTTTTATTCTTTGCGACAGGGTGGTTGGATTTGTTTTACGAGTACCTTTTTAATTTTTTCTATAAAGTTTGCGGTAATAGAACAGGAGACTTACTTATTATTACTTATTTGGCTTGTAAATTAAATTCAAAAAATTTCGTTAAATTTTTTTTTATTAGTTTTTATTTTTTCTCATAAACTTGTGCTAATTTGAAGTTGGCTTGCTGCGGAAATAAAGGGGCCAAAGCTTAATGCAAACATAATGAGAGGCAAACAGGATACCAACACAGGAAGTGAAACGAAAACTGCTGAATACAAACTAGGAGCTGCAAACCGAAAACTAAAAATGAAAATGAAAATGAAAGCTGCTGCCGCCACTACGCAACAAAAGCAACACCCAAATATGGCTAACAAAATATTTCCTGAAAGTTAAACAGCCAAAGTCAAAAATGCGCCCAGCTGCTGCAGCAATGCCGGTGGTGATGCTCATAGCAGGCCTCGGCCCAGCGCCAACCCAGAGTATTAAAAAGCCGTGCAGTAATATCACCCGTGGCTACATACATACAAACATAGAATCATGCATTACCACGTAACCATGGCAATGGCACTGGCACTGAGAATTTTTGGTGTTCGGTTGACTCAGAGCGCTGAATTGTTTTTTTTTTTTTGGCAAAGACGGCGCCGACGGCAAACAGCCTGCCAATTGCAGTGAGTTGTTGCTGCCCGCCTAGGCGGTAGGCCGAGTGTGGCATATGACGCTTTTAATGAAGCATCGGAAGTGTGTTGCCATAGTAGGCTTGAAGGCTGCAAACTAGTTTTTGTCTGCTAGCACCACACTGACCCGATCATCTCCCCTGATGTTAAGTCTCTACTTCCCACACACACTGCTACTCCTTTGCTGCAATGACTTTGTTTACCCTATTTGAGTTGCGTTGTGTGCGCTTCAGCCGACCGATTGCATTGGCCATGGCATCCTTTCGTTAGATTCACACAATTTGTGGTAATGAAAAAAGTTGGTTCTGTTGAAAAAATAATACAAATAAAAAAACAACAATTGCATGCATTTACATTTTACTTTTCGTTTTCTGGTAATTTTTGGGTTTATATGAATTTTTTATTTCTCACATTTTTGTCATGGAAAATATACTTTAGTTTTGTTTTTATGTGTGGCTGCTTTTATTTTGCTGATTTTATTCTCGGTTTAGAACTTTTCATTAGTACCAATATTTGCATTTTAATCAAATATTCATAAAAATGCATACACAAATGTAGCTTTATATACTTGCATTAAAAATTTAATTTAGTAAAGTTTGGTAAATTAAAAATAAAATAATAAATTAGTACATACATACATATTTAAGTATGCGCTCATAAGAGACAGGTTCAGCGAGCCAATAAGTAGCAAATGGCGTCCCTAATAGCCTATTTCCTAGAATTTTAACATGCAGTGATCGGCAAGTTTAATTTCTTACTTTTTGCTCCTTTATATGCTTTACACGGCTGAGCGGAAGCTGGATAACAGCCGCGACATGCAATGTTGTTATCAGCGCCAAATGGTCAAAACTCTTGAGGAATTCTTTGAGATGGACATCAGCTGACTGTGGAACAGGGAATAGGGATAAGTAAAAATCAAAAAAAAAGGGGAGAGAATGGGAAGAGGACTTAGTTTTGATCCTGCATACTGGATGTGTTGCTAGATATAGCAATGGTCACTTATCCTGTGGCCATTACAGTGATAGTTCAATTTTAGACTCCAAAAGAGAAGGTGGGGTATAATTGCAAGTGCTCTCACTCAAGCTCAGTTTTGGAATTCCTAATTTCTGGAACTTTTTACAACTTGAACTTACAAATCCTCGAAGCTGCAAGGTGGATAATCGATTCTTTTCGTAACCATCATGCAGTAGCCATCCCTTTCTGAAAGTCAGTCAGCTATCAAGCACTTGAGTGTGGTAAATCTATATTAACATACTTTAAATTGACGCGATTCCACTTTATCGTCCTCCAGGCAGCTGCGGCAGTAAGGATTAGATGTGCGCTGTAATTTTATCGCATGAAATCCGATCGGAAATTGATCTGACAGAACATCCGTCTAAACAGAGAGTTGTGGCTTTGCAAGGATATCATTTGACCATCTCCGATCCAGCCTGGGCCAAAAGGGCATTCCTGAGTCAACATGAAGTCCATCTCTCCGAAAAGGAACCACAGGTGATTAGTGCGCTCGGTGATTTCGCTTCAAAGCGACCCTCTCTCGGCAACTTGTCAACCATACAGCTTCCTGATATGTGACTACTGTGCCTGGTATCCAGATGGGTTTAATTAGAAAATACTGCAAAGTAATTGAAGGGTTGGCCAGCCACTAGATAAGATGCTCATCTGCGTAATTGACGAGACACTTTTGAGCAATTGGCCTACTGATTCTTTAAAGGCAGCCGATTCTGCCTGAAGAACACTACAGAGACGTCTGGAAGCCTAAACATAGTGTACATGTATAGAGTTTCTGGCAGGAGTTCCGTCCGCCAAGCAGGACACAAAGATTCGAACCATCCACGAAAAAGCTAAAATCT
>NW_023461223.1:0-27845 GCF_013731165.1 Rhagoletis pomonella
CTAGGATAATATTCACGCAGATCTATGCCGATTTCGACTTTGTTATCCTTGTCGTTCCTTTGATTGATGTGTTTTAAATCAATCTGTGATAAAATGTACGAAAAAAGACGAAAGATACAAGAAGAGAATGATAATTGTATATAGTGGAAATCGCAATGGTAAAGGTAATGCTTATTGTAATGGTAATCGTAAGTGTCATTGTAATGGCAGTCGTATTTTTCCTGTTTTCCTTCGTATTCAACTTCGTATTCGCCTTCGTGTCAGTATTCGTTTTCTAATGCGTCTTCTTCGTCTAATGTTCGTCTTCGTTCGTGATCATAGAGATATATCTCCGTCTTCAGCTTCTGAATGCTCCTCGGTTTCGTAATCGCTTCCGTCTATGCATTCGCCTCGGTATTCCTTTTGGTCTTAGTCTTCTTATTCCTCTGCGTAATCCTTTTCGTATCATACGCCTCACCACTTCGTCGCCATATTCCTTAGACAGTCTTCGCGTTCATATTCGTTTGCGTCTCACCTTCGTCTCCGTGTGCGCCTTCGTATGTGTTTTCACGTTCCTCTTCGTATGCATGTTTGTTCTCGTGTTCGTTTTTGTAGCGGTATACGTAGCAGAAGCTATTTTTGCTTTCTAAGCAAAAAATATGACTTAAAAAAAATAATACTTTTATTTACCTAGCAAAACACAAAACTAAAAAAAAACGATAATTTTCAGGCAAAACAAAAAAGTTAAAAAAAAATTTCCGAAAAAAATAACGATTAAAATTTTCAAGCAAAAAATAAAAAATTATGGTTATTTTCCAAACAAAAAAAAAGGTGTAAAAATAACCATGTTTTTTGATCAATAAATAAAACTGACTAAAATGCTCAGCTTAACTTGAAGAGTTACTGATGCATATGTATCTGTTTTTTACTTAATCTCGTTTGGGTAATACAAGTATGTACCTGATCACCATCGTAAGTCCACGAACCGAATTTCATGAAACATGTCTGCTGATCGAACGGAAAATAGCGCACATCAATTTCACAGGATGATTTGAAAATGGCCGGCGGAGTCCAAACCACCTTGCCCGTGTAATGAAGGATGGCTTTTGTCATGGTGGTGACAACGTATTCACCATCGGCGCTGAAAAAAAAAAAAAAAGTTACATATATTTTTGAAGTGTGGTTAGGCTTTGTTGGCTCAATATAGGCAAATGCAACTTAAACTTAGCTTCCTTAAATAACAAAAAAAGTATTTTGTAAGAGGATTTAAAAATTTCTGCCGCAAAGTATGCAACATAAAATCGTATACTCGTAGAAATATTTTCCAAATTTTTTTTCAGTGTACGGTTGTGTTCAAAACGCCCGAGCTGGCTAGTTTAAACTGAGATTATTTAGCCAATCAAATGACAGCCAGATGTTAAATATAAAGGCAGTTTAGGTAATCTAAGTTTAAACTGGCACTGACCCTAAGGGTACAAACACACAGAAAGCGGGGCCGATCCGAGCGAAGCTGTTCCGAGCGGAGAGAACCTTTCAAATTCTTGTAACAATATACCAGTTTTCATAAAGCAGCTTTTCAAAAGCGTTTTAGACCTCATGCAAAGATTTTTTTTTTAATTTTCGCTTCGCTGTATCAAATTTCTGCGTGTTACATGAAGTGTAATTTATTTCAATAAAACTCAACATTCTTTAATTCAGCTAAAGACATAGGAATTCTTCTAATTTTTTAGCGCTCCTCAAAATATTTCAAAAACCTGTTTCTTACGATACATTTTCAAATACCTTATTCCCTTAATTCAAGCCAAATTTGATTTTTAAAATAGCCGGCAACCCTTCTACATGCAGTTTTGAAATAAAGCCTTTACCTGTAGATACCCATATTGTAATAATGCCTGAAATTATTAAATACATAATTTGAAGTCAATTTTCTAAACAGGTGGCAACCTTATTAAACCTCTTTGATACATAATTATTATTATTATTTTAATAAATAATTTAAATTACTAAATATTTAAAATTGAATTTAATTATAAAACAGGTGGCAACTTTTTTCAACCACCTCAATAATACTCTAAATGTTCAAGCTAAAGGTTCTTAACAATATATTCTTAACAATAAATAATAAAATTCGACTAGACTTTTCAAACATGTGGCAACCCTTTTGAAAATATTTTCAAACTGCAAGCATTTTAAGCGTTGTAATTCAAACACTGAGTTCCAGTGCTCTAACACAAAATTCCCAGAGATATGCTGTAAGAAAAATTTCGTTTGTATGGGTGGTACCACGCCCCCCCCTTTTAGTCCAATCGAGAGAAAGACATCTTAAGTTGGAGTAAATGACGTCAGTGTGCTAAATTTCATTATGATCGGTTGTGTAGTTAAAGCGTGAAAGCATAACAA
Organism: Rhagoletis pomonella; assembly: GCF_013731165.1. Classification (NCBI taxonomy): domain Eukaryota; kingdom Metazoa; phylum Arthropoda; class Insecta; order Diptera; family Tephritidae; genus Rhagoletis; species Rhagoletis pomonella. Next base: position 2,380 of record NW_023461223.1, read on the forward strand.
ACAAACAAACTCTCCAGCAAAGTCAAATAAGTAGCTCAGCCGCTTTTCGTTGAAGGTAAGATTTGTGGCATCATTTCAGCTGATTCCATGCGATAAGCTTCGCTCCTCATTGTTCAGTGTGAACACATATAGCTTTCGTGGGCATTTCGTTATCTTAAAAGCGCCTATTTTAATATTACAACGCTTTTCCAGACACCTTTGCTATAAACAAGTTGGGGTGCGGATTAATATACCTACGGTGTGCATTCTGGAAAGGACATATCGGACGAACCATTCCTTGTCAATTCCTCACTTTTGCACTTTCTCTTGATTCCCAGATGTCCAGGCGCCTACACGCATATATGAGATAAATTTTGTAATGCTGGGTTATCTCTTTCAGAGATATACGCCATTCAGTAAGGGACCTTGCATTGTATCTGTGAAGTGTAAAGGTTTGAAAGCTGTTTGACTAGCATAGAAGATAATAAAGACTCGTTTTTCTCATTAGATCTCTCGCTTACATAATTCTTCTTTATATTTCAGTTCCTGTACTTTAGAGCATACTTAACCAAATTTGATGCTTGATGCTTTAAATTTACGTTTACGTTTACGTTTTTTTACTTTAATACTAAAACAAAAAAATATTATAAAAATATCTATTCAATGTATTTTTAATTTTCTGAGTCTTCATAGGGTAATTTGAACTTTTCCCCTGTACGACACGTCTTAATTGACTCCAATCGGAACCAAAATTTATATGTCAAACCTTTGACCGTGGTATTACCGATTGAGGGGGTGAGACTGAAAAGAGCGTTAATTTGATTTTTTAAGGACCACCCTAATGTATATACATACGTGTCTAAAAAATTCTAAAAAATACTCACTTATTATAGAGCACTATGTCCGGCAGCCAGATATGCTCCGATGGCACATACAATTCCGTTACACCGCCATACTCCGAAGGATCCCACTTAAATTTGTGATCCTGCCATTCGTGTTCGAGCCAAACGTTAGTTGTTAAAATTTGATCTTTTAAATTCTGTAAGAAATGTGGAAGAAAAAAAGCAATTAACGCGCGCCCAAAATTTGACATTGCAAGTCAAATATCGCCATTAGGATCGCACTAAATTACTCAACGCCTCAGCAATAAAAAGATGCACAAGAAATGGAATAATGAAAGAATTTAGTTGATTGAAAAAAAAAAACAAAACACTTGAGAAACTGCGAAAATTGAAAGAAATTCGCCGGCAATGCTATCGTCTCGCCTGCTGAACTCCACACTGCCTGCAAGCGCCTGATTGTATGCTTCGATTTGCTCGCTCTGCTCATTTAAATTCACTATTTATTTCATTTGCCACGTTTTCGTTTTTCGTTTTTCATTTCGTATTTTTTATTTGATTTTCTTTTTCCTATAATTGCTGACCTTTTGTTTCAAAGTGGAAATGCTCTTAATTTCGCCGTCATGTCCTTTTCCATTCATTGCTGTGCAAATGAAAAGTCTAATTTCTTGACTATTAAATAATGTATTTGTATGTATGTATGTACTATGCATCTGCGCAAGTGAGAAGAAGTGTGGTTGTATGTATGTGTGTATGCATGTTTTTTCGCACTATTTTTCATTCACTTTTGCATAGTAATTGCTTTTATGCATTGCCAATATATATACATACATAGATTTGTTTGTTAGCTAGTTAGTTCTTTTATATGTATGCTTGTATGTTTGTATGTATGCATGTAAATACGTGAGTTTGCGTCTATTTGATGCCTTCAAATTGCTGTTGAATTGCCACTTTTGTGTCCTTTGTTGCCAATAAAAGGGTCAGACGCTGAAATTATTTTTGCTGATAGTGGCGTTAAAATGATTGACTTGAAGGCTCAAAACAGTTTTCATCGCACCTTTGTGTCTGTGTGATAGCTATTGTGTGCGCACATACACGTGTGCAAATGCTAAAAGTGCCGTCAAACGGAAGCATAAAAAACGGATTCAATTTAATTTTGGAATCACTGATAAACACGCAATCGGACAGGCAAGCAGTTACTTAGTCGGAAATACTCTGAAAATTTCAGATGTTACGGTAGGTGTATTTTGCGGAGCGAAAGATAAAATTTCTGCAGAGTAAAAATGTTAAAATTGATATCGTGTTTGGAACGGTTTAAGTATTTACATGTATTTTATGGTAATAATATGACTTATTGTGGCTTATACACATATGTACATATATAAATACACAGACATCGTTTACGTTTTTAAAAGTGAATTAACTCAAGATATCTTATTTTTCATATTATACCGACAGCATTTCGAGGGCTGAGTGAAAGATCGACCTATATCAGCAACCAGTTCGAAAACGAGCCAACTCAGAAAACTTTTCAAGAAAGTCCTACTATAGAATTTGATTGAAGAACGCCCTACATAAGAATTTTATTGAAAAACACCCTATCTCAGAATTTGGCGGAAGAACGCCTTAGCTCAACATATTTTCAATATAAGATAGGGTGTTCTTCAACAAAAATCTGAGATAGGTAATTCGCCAATCAAATTCTGAGGTAGGGCGCTCTTGAAAAATTTGTTGAGATTCGTTTTCCGGTCGAATCTCGAGATAGGTCGAAATATTTTTTTTTTAAATTTTTAAAGTAAAGTCTCTTAAAAAGAAGATAATGCAGAAACTGTTTAATGCAGGGACGGATATAGGGGGGAAAGGGGGTTTGTGGGCATTGCGCTATTTCCTCACTTTCACGAGTCGCGCATTGTCACCAGTCGAACCTCTGGCTTCACTCTTCATTTCTTCGGGCTAGAGGAAAAGGACGAGTTGAAGAGTAAATCTGATGGCAGAAACTATAGGTACGGAGCAGGACGTAAAAAAATCAGGACAATTACATTGAAAATGCTGAATGATATTATCGGCGGTCCATTTTCGTCCCATTTTTGGATCAGCATTTAGAAGAGCTTAATTTAAAATTTATGGAACACAGAGAACTACTGACAAAGATACAAAACGTAATTCCAACAAAATGAGCAGAGCATAATGAAGAAGTGTCGGACAAAACCGGTAATGTCTTTAGGGAAGTATGGCCGAACGACGCATTATGGCGCCTCTGCCATAAAAACGTTGCAAGACTCAAAATTTTGATGAAAGCGCTCGTTAAAGAGAATACACGTATCTAATAGTAAATTTTCCAGGGATTACGAAAATATAATCTTCATTAGTCAGGTCCCCATATGGAGAAAAATGTGTATTTATTGTTCTAATTCGTCATATTTTAGATTGTGTCGTAATTGTGTGTAAAGTGACCGGTTGCTATTTTTTTTTTGTACTTTAGCGAAAGGTACTTCTATTTTTGATATCAGTAAAAAGAAAAGTTAATTTTTTTCTAAAAGCTGTTAGATCTACCTGTTTTCCGTCAAGTTTATTTTTCGACCCTTTTTCAACTTTGGTAGAAGATGAAAAATGTCCTCTTTGAAATTGAGGGTGGTTATTTGCTAAGTATTAACTTACCTGATTCAAAATTTCCTTCTGCGCCTTGTTACGCCTTTACTTTCTAAATGAATATAGACAAATGTTCAGAATGAAAAAAAGAAATCGATGACGAGCGGTGACTATCTGCACGTCCGTCCGTCCGACCGTCTGTGCGCACGATAACTTCTTAACATCTTTTGAGCGTAGGATGGACGGTATTGAAAATGGAAAAAATCAACCAATAATCCCATATAACGGTAGTTTTCAGACATATGGAAACTGCGATATTTAAGTAACTACTGAAGGTTATTCACTCAAAATGACATTTGCAATGATTTTTAGACGAAAAATGCGAGTATTATAAATTTTTGGGAAATGGGCGTGTTTACATGTGTATATCTCGGTAACTGCTCCACCAATTTCTTCCCAACTTGACACAGTTGTTGGTCTCGTTAAAGCATACCAAACAGCTGAAAAATTTTAAAACGGACAAAATTAAATTTTTTGAAATCGGACTAAAATTATACCCACTCTCATATAACGGTAAATTGCAGAAATACTTTAAACTTCGATTTCTGCACTAAGTATTGAAATGTTACCAACATCTGTATATTTAAAGAAAATACTCAGTACTCTGAAAAATACCCGATCCTTAAAAGTATCGATACCAGAGAACTTGATCCTCAAAAGTACTCGATACTTCCCAACACTAAGCTTTAATACTTATGACAATACACATTTCATTTTATTTATTTAGTCGCGGCTAGAACATCGTCGCGTACACATGTGTCGCTACTCACTCGAGTGCTGACCCCATGCGACCACTACGTAACATTTTTTGACGGGGCGAAATTTTTAATTTATTTTTTAAGCTTGAAGTCGAAATTATGTTTTTTTTTTAAGTTAACAACAATACTGTACCTTAATATATTTGGTAATACACACTTCGTTTTTTTATTATTTGTAAAACCGTTTTTTCAACACTTTTATTGGGGTCACTCTGGACCCCATGCGACTAATTGTGTGATTTTCTTTATGCGCCTAATTAAGGGTTAAGAAAATTTATCCTTCATGTGCTCGGCAGTCTACATTTATAGTATTTTCGCAGAAAATTTATAATAAATAAAAGAATTGCACTACAACTGTGTCGGAGGTTTTCAGTAGCTGCCTAAAAATCCATTCTAAGCAGTTTTGGCTATTAAGCGTACAAAAAACTTTATTTCCGAGACCTTCGAAACCGTTATTTTCAAAATGACTCTCTCCTGGCCAGTAGTAGGCACCATATAACAGCGTGCGACACTAAATTTTACCTACACAAAAATTTAACTAGGTTTTTATTTTTTTACTCTGACATCAGGACTTTGAAATTTCAAGGATATGGTAAATTCAAAAATTATTAAAAAATTAAGTGCAATGTAGAATGACAATATGAGTGTCAGACAAAATACAAATCTCTGTAAAATTTAAAGAAAGTTAAATGGCCTGGTACACAAGAACGAGAGGGTATTGAAATTGTCCTGTTAAGTTAATTAGATAAAAAATGATTTAAAGGGGCATTTTCAATACATATTCGTCCATATGCACTAAAAAATTGAAGGTCTTTGAATTCTAGAAATTTGTCTCTTTATTGAATGCGTATACTGCTATTTCACATCGCTCTAAATTTTTTAAATAATTTTTTCAATTTTACATATCCTTTAATATTCAAAGTCCTTTAAAAAAAAGATACTTCAGAGAGAAAACAAGAAACTCAGTTTTGCTATATTTGGCCCTAGTTTCGCGAGTATGTATGTATCTATATTGTTAGGTAGGTATTTCGAATTTTGTGTTTGGAAAACAAGATGTGAGTTTGCGACGCACATACTATTACTCACTTAGACTTTCGGTAAATACTGCTCGATGAAGAAAAGTAAATTTTTAAATCTTCACTTTGTGTTTGACAAATTTTAAATGAATATGTAAAAATGTCCGCACAGGTATAACAGTTACCGTAACCGTGTTTTATTCATATGTTGGAATGATTCTCCCTACAAATTAACGCTGGCTACCAATGTAGACTTCCGACCGTTTACGCGAGTTTTCACTCCCGGGAGCATGAGGGTTAATGATGGAAATTTTTCCACATACAGCAGTAAATAGCATGCATTTAGGCGCCTGGTTTTAGTAGTCGCACCTAAATATCATATATGTAATGTAATGAAATAAAGTAAATAAATAAAAAAAAGTAAAAAAAAAAAAAAAAAATTATTTTTCTTATTGATCTTTTCGTCCAAAAGTAGTTAGTTACAAGTTAGTTGACATCTAGTACAGAGATACCCACCCTTGACTACATCTACTGCAGACTTTTTCGCGGGCATCCCCATAGAATTATTGTTAGCTTTCTTCAAAGCAAATAACTTCCTTCCTAATCAACTTCAAGTTAACCTATAGTTAGGTTCATTTCCCGCAGGGTAGTTCTAACTCAGCTGTGAATACTGCTTGTGATATACATATGTAGCTGGCCTCAATAATGCGTTGGGGTCTATTGCAGCGTTACAAGATTTTTTCAAGACATGCTCAATGTCACGAAGCGGTATAAACGTTAACTGAATTTCAGCCAGAAATTTTCGAAGCTTTTGAAGAGATTGCAGTACGGAAAAACGAAAAGTCAGCCACATAAATTTCCCAGTGCCTGGCTCCCATTTATACGTTGGATGCAACGTCGATAATGGGAGCGTTTAAGTTTACTATGGAATTGCATTCTATATTCCACTCATCGATACGAACATAATTCATCTTCAGAACCGTTTTATCAAAAACAAATCTGGTTTTGAAAATTTCGGTGTTTTGTTCCTCAAAAAGTTGTTAATGCGAGAAACTTTATGAATTTTACGAAAATGTTCAGTGGTCAAAATATGGAGAAAACGAGCGGATGGCCAAATTTCAAAAACGTGCACTTGAAGTAAGCCAAATTTCGACATTCGACTACGGTATATTTGTGCGATATTTCTTATTTATTTCGAATCCCTGAGCACAATATTGAGTATTTTTTTTCGTTGGGGGGTTTCGCCCGAAAACCACCACCGTGAATCCGCCACTGACAACGAGAGAGGATTCTAATGGTATCTTCGATAAAGCGGTACGATATATTTTTTTTCATTGTCCTTTCGGTTTCAAAATCCAAACTAAGTAACTTCTTTTTATAGCCGTTGGAACTGAGAACTGAAGTCCGTTTATAAGTCAAGCAGAGGCATTTCCATGGCCTATACACATCAGAAAACTCATCGAATAATACAAATTGACCAAATGAAGCCAAAATCAGAGGTCTCAGGACAGACGCCCCAATTACTATCACTATCAACCAACAATCAAGTAGGTAAATACTTAAGGTTAGAGTGCCCCCTTCATAATTTAAATAAATTCACAAAAATAAAATGCAAATTCAAGACCATTTCCACAATATTCTGAAGGGCCCTATTGATTTATTACTATTACAAGTAGTATAGTTTTCCCCTCGTCCCACCCACACACTTACCAAATCGATCAGCTGTGACAGTCGCAATCCGAGCTTTACCAAAACAGTATCCGTATTATTGCTGACAGGTCGTATGAGGCGATTGTAATTGCTGAGCAAGTCATCGTACAGTCGTTTGGCATCCGGATTCGCGTGCACCTGAACGACACTCTCGCACAGCAACAAAAACACAATCAGAAGGCAAACAAATTTGCAATTTAGCCAAAAAGTGGCTAAATTGCGTAGTGACGACATTCTCTACACTGTGCGTATTTTATGGGCGATCAAATGCATTGAATAGCGTTTAAAAGAATTAAATAGTTCAAATACGCTCACACACACGCACACACTCATAAACAAATGATTGTCCTTCCGCTGAATTTCAATGCATAACTACAGGCGTGTGAAAGATTTTTACGAGGAGCGCATATATGTATCTGGTATGTTGTGTTGTATTTGCCCTAGAGCCGGTTGCAGCAGCGGTTACCGCCTATTTTCGCTGCACTTGCTTTCTGCACGCTTCGTGAATTTCGCTTTTTTTTATGTTCTATTGTTTATTTTGTTTAGTTGTTGTTGGTACTTTGTGTTGCGCTCCTTCGCGTTTCGTTTTTGTTGTTGCGTTTTATTAGTGCCTTTGCTGTGTGACGTCTACGCCAGTTGTGTACTAAACCGATGTACTAAAAGTCTGTTACAAGTGGCGAGTAAACGTCAGCAATAAGTGACAGCTGGCAGCGTAGCATGAAGGCTCTTGGCCCTTAATTGACAGCGGCGCGCCGCAACTGAGAGTTAGTCGCGCGCCAGAGAGTTGAGAGCGCAAATGTTGTGCAGCGACGACGTTCGCCTTGCGCACGTTTTACTGTTGAGTGTGTTTTTGTTGTTGTTATGCTTGCTGGGTGCTTGTAGTTGTATGTGTGCCACTATTTTTTGCGTTGTTGACTTGTGTCATTGACTTGGTAGTTGGTTGTGGCGGCAAAGCGCCTAAATGTATGCAAAGAGTTTTTGAGTATTTATTTTGTTTTATTGCAGTCTCCCATTTCTTTTCGAAAAATTTAAAAGAATTCAACTCAAAAGTTCGTTTTCATTTTCCAACTGCTTTAAACCAGTTTTCGTCACTCGCTAATGCATTTCACATTTCACTTTTGCAATCGAATTATATTTTGCTTTTTTAATTTGCTTGCTTGAACACATTTGGTTAGCATTGTCTTTCCATTGTCATCTGAGCTACTTTCGTGCGCTCGAGACGCAGCGCATCAGCACCGTTGCTTGCGCAAAAATATCAAAAACCGTACTGAAGCGCTGAGTATTGTTTTTGTAGCGTCGCTGCCATAGCCGCCAGGACATAGCAAGCGCCACAGTGCCGCGTCGGTTTTGTCGCTTTGAAAACAAAAAGTCTTTGCTGCTTATTCTCCTCGAACTGATGGATGCTGCAAGAGTGGCGTGCCATTTTAAAGGTACTCACAGCTCAACGCTCAAACGAGAGTGTACTACTGAGTGTATAGGAATGATGGCGGAGTGGAAGGGCGTGCTCATAGAGAGAGCGAGGAGCAAAATGCTTGCAGTTTTTTAAGTTTGTTTGTAGCTAATTTATTACATTTTATGGGCGTGCTGCGCTAAGCATTGTGCCCGGTATCTAATGGCTGCTTGCGGCTGATTTTGGTACTCGGCAGTTGCTGCTGATGTATATGCGATTTGAATAACATATTAGGCAGCATGTTTTGCGGATATGCCGAAAGTTGATTCTGTACGAATTAGTCAGATTTTAGTTTATAGAGTTTATAAAAAAAAAAATATATATTTCTAATTTTTTAATAATCCTCAACTATTAATTTCTATAATGAATCACTAACTTTTTTACATAGAAGTTTTGTAACTTTTTTTAATTGCACTTCTTAATTATCTCATTTACTTTATATTCTTTAATATTTTTTTACTTAACTCAAGAAAAAAGCTCTCTTTGATACTCTTACATGTATCACTCTCGGTTTATGCCTGTTAACATGTACAGGAGTTTCTCTTAACGTTATCGTTTACCAGTTTTTAAACTCTTCGCGTGAGCATCCAAAAAGTCTCCAAAAATGCTACATATTTCTTAACATTCTAGCCACTGCCCACTGCAAAACTGATTTCTTTGTGCTGTCATCAAAAAAAGTTTTAGAGGTATTAGCCTGCTTTTCTATATATGTATGTATGTAAGTAGGTGTTTCAAGCCTTTTTAAAATGTTATTTCTTAGGTTAGCCATATGTGTGTATCCTCATTTTTGCTAAAAAATGTACTGAAAAATTAAAACAAAATTATGCGTGGATCCCACGCTTGACCGAAGTGATTTTTTTTACCTTTACCTTTATAGTTCACCATAATATTTATATGATTACTTTACTTCATAATATTGAAAAATTATCTCAGCCCTAATCGCAATCTTAAACTTACTCCTATTCCTAACCCCAATCTTTTCTTAAAATAAATCTAAATTATAAACTTAAATGTGTTGATTTGGTTGGTAGATTTTTCCGACAGTGTAGAAACATGATTTGTTTTGTAACGAATTTCCGTCGTAACTTGGCAAGTTTGGTTTGGCGAAAATTCGGTATCGACATTGCGCCCTGATCAGTGTTCTTGTGCCTTCGGAATTCGTTCCAAACTGAATTCTAAACTTAACCCTGCTCTTAATCTCAATCCTTCTTTTAATCTAAATCGCAATGTCATCCCTAATCCTGATTTTAATTTTAATTTTAATCTTAAAGTTAATCTTTATCTTATTCTTAATAATAACCTTTATCTCATTCTTAACTTTAATCCCAATCCAAATCTTAATTTTAATCTCAGTCTTAATTTTAACTTTAATATTAATATTAATCTCAATCTTAATCTTAAATTTAATCTTACTCTTAATCTTAATCTCAATCTTAATCTTGTATTTAATCTTAATCTTATTCTTATTCCTAATTCTAATTAATTTCAATCTCAATCTTATTCCTAATCCTAACCGTAATCTTAACCTTATTTCTAATTTTAACCTTAATCTTATTGTCAACCCTAATCTTAATCTTAATTTAATTCGCATTATTAGTGTTATTCTTAATCTTAACCTTAATCTTATTCCTAATCTTAATCCTTTTCTACTTTTTAAATCCTAATATATTTGAATCTCTATCATATTTAAATGATAACGCTAATCTTATTCTCAATCTTAACCCTAATCTTATTCTTAATCCTAAACTTGATTTCAATATCAATCTTAATCTTAGTCTTATTTTTAATCCTAACCTTAATCTTTTTAATCCTTATCTTGAACTTAATCTAGATCAGAAACTATCGATAGTCGGCAGTAACGATATTGTGCGATAGTTCTTTAGAAGCCATCGATAACTATCGATAGTTTTCGATAGTCTTCTAAACTTACAATTTGGCTTTGTATTGCTCTTGGCCAATTTGTAAGAAATATTTTTTACAAAATCAATAAATCGCTATCTTAGAGTGAATAGTTGCTAAGTCCATGTTTTTTATTTAATTTTACAGGAGAGGAAAAAACACTTGCTTCAAGAATTTTGCAAAACTTTTAATAAAATATTTTACGTGTTTAAAGCAAAGCAAAACTTCATACGAATCAGAAGGATTCGTTAAAAATTTCCTTTTAGAGCTACATATTTATTTAATTCAATATCAGATATTTACCTTCTATCTATATTTTTCGCTTATCAAAGCACCCGCTGAAAAAGAAAATGCGGGCAAAAGTACGCTGCCGAACTATCTTTTATTAACAGGTGCTGCCAGGTTGTGTCAAATGCGTATGCAAAGTGACAATAAGCGATAAAACAATAATGTAAGAAAAACAAAAATTTTCAGAAACTATCGCCAGTATTGAAAACAATCGATAGCGGTACGATAGTCCGAAACCATAGATAGTGTCGCCAGTACCATCGATAGTTTCAGACCACTATGCCAAATGCTATACCACGTATAAGATAGTCCGAAAATTTCGCAAAAGAGCTAAGCAACTTATTTTTTTCAAAACGTTTGAATGGTTTGCTAACTAAACTTACTAAATATGAGCTTCTGCTATAATTATTTACTACTAAATATGTGAAATTTTTTTTCTATGCCACCTCATGCTTGGTATTGCATTTGGCAGATACGAGGTATTGCGCGCCAAGCGACGATATAACTTACTTATAATTTAATTAAATTCGCCTTTCCAAAGAGGTAGCCACCCTTTTCAAAGTATTTTCAAACTAAAATATTTTTAAAACTCTTTCGTCTGGCAACGATATGATTGCACTTTATGCAATTACCTAATTCCCTTAATTCAAATTGAATTTGATTTTTTAAACAAGAACCTCTCCTACATGTAATTCAGAAATAAAGCCCTTTCAAAATAGCGTTGATTGATACCAATTTTGTAATAACTGTTTCTTTTCAAAAAAGTGAGCGCTTCTTGCATATCTACAATATAGATTTCTTCCCAGTTAGAATGGCATTTGGAACCGTTGTGCTGCGTCTGGTAAAATTAGCGAATGGCCCAAAAAAGTCCCTTTTAATAAGGATATTTCTTTTCTCTCCTAGACGTTGGGTTTCAAAAAATGAAACGCTGTTTACAAATGGCGATTTGTTACCGGGCTTTCCTCGGAAGAGTGCGGCTCCTTTTATTGTCCATTCACCAACTTTGTAAAAAAAACCCAATATCTTTGACATTATCTATGGGTGAGTCTACAACTTTTTGGACTGCCTGACTTTTAGTGAATTAAAAGACTTATTTCCCTCACTGCAGATCTTCTAGCGAGGCTCCAGGGTGCCTACTCCATGATTTACACTGAAGTAGTTAGGCAGCGGAAAAGATGTACACCTACTCACTTCAGGTGATGAAACGGTTCCTTCGACTCGTCTCAGTCATCACTGGTACTTGGCTTGTGGTTTGTTGAGATAAAAACCAATTATTTAGTAGCAATTGATAACCTTCTGGGAAGCAATTCAGCTTTAATGACGACAATCGTTTGGGGTATAACTTAAATATTCATGCAAGGTGTATGATGACTGCCTAAAGCTAGAAGATTATCCAGACAAAAAAGAAATATTCCAACCAAGCACCCATTAAGATCGCTTCTTAGTGATAGTTCTGCAACTATTCGAAGCTTTCAAAAAGTTTTGCATATCTAACTGCAATCAAATTTACAAACTTCAATTAATTGTGCTGCCAAAACGACTATCGACTACCGAACCCTTTCGAAATTCCCTTATCAGCATGGCAACCAATAATACAACAGAATAACAATATTTACACGTGAACAACAATAATAAAACAAACAAGTTCCATTCGGTGAACACTAATTGACAAGGTATGTCATAAAAGTGACAACCGATACCGTTGTAGCGAAGTTGTTAGCATTTTAACAGCGCAAAAGTCAACACTTGCTTGACTGCGTAAAAGGCCAACAAATAAGGGAAAAAGGGTAATGGCCGCGAAAGCAAAAGTAATTGCTAAGGGATGTGGAAAAACTTGAATTTATGAGAAAGTGGGGTTGTGCGCCCAAAATGTATGCTGCGAATAGTGCGTTAATAATGCCTAAAAGCTGTAAACAAAATAAATTATCACGATGAAAGTTGAAATAGAGAAATGTGGCAGCAGGCAGGCAGAAGGAAGCCTTGGGGCACGGTTTCATCGTGAGAAGAAAGAGGCAGGAAGAGTGAAATAAGACAAAACAAAAAAAAAAAATAAAATACAGCACCAAAGGGTTAAATTTGTAATGACTTGCAGGCTGTTGGAAAAGCTAAGTGAGACTGCGTTCTTGGCTGCTACACACATACATACATACATGTGATATGCAAATGTATTTGTATGTATATGTATGCATAAGCACTTGCTCGTGTCAAAAGTATGCTTCGCAGTGTGCGTTGGGAGTACAACGAAAACTCAATTAAAATTTAAATTTCGCAACGCAACAAAGTAAATGACAAAAGTTTTGCGTGATTGCTTGGCATAAAGCAAAAAGCACACTCACACACACACACACACACAAACGGAAGAAGAAAAAACTATTACATAAATAACTAAAAAGAAGGCTGCCGAATACTTTGTAAGCTGCAGCCAACTTAGTGGGAAGGGAGTGACACGCATCGATAGGTTAGTATGTATGTATGTGGGTACATAGGGACGACAAACATTAATAATTTCCACTGTAAATGCGTATTTAAAGTGGTTGTTCTGCATGCACTGCTCTGTTCCATGTTGCTAAGGTAAAATTATAAGATAAACGATTGATACCTGCAAGAATAAAGCTCGGAACACTTTGACGACAGCAAGCGACAAGCAGCATCTGTCAAATTTTAAATACACACGTTCTTACGGACACAATTATTTTGACGACAGCACGACATCTTGGCTGCAGGACTGCAATTGTCGACGTCGCCAAATTAAATCTATTTCTAATTTTGCCGGCGACAATGAGTAGATGTAGTGCTGCAAAATTAAATTGTCGCAAAATTAATCACATATTCTTGATTGTTCATGTTTTTCTTATTTACTTAAATAAAAATACACAATTTGTGAAATAAATATACCAAAATGTAAAACTTTAAAATCAGCTATTTGCTATGTCGCTGAGGTCTTCAAAATGTTTAAGAAGTTGGCTTCAAGGCGACATTTGTCGACAAAATGATGTCGCTGTCGTTACGTCGTGAAGTTGCAGTCGTCAAAGTGTTCCGAGCTTAAGCCACGGCAAAGAGAACAACTGAATCTTGTACGCCAAAAAGCTAAAAAAAAGAAACAAACAATGCAAAATTTCAAGTGATTAATAATTCCCAATGTGTCCATTGTCGACTTCCGTCTGTGTCGTGTTCGCCGCCTTTGTTGTCTTCATTACTTTCAAAGTCTTCCCTCGTCAGAGGTAACAAGCAAGCGAAGAAAGCGCAAACGTGATTGTCTGCATGCAGGCGGCCGGCCATCTCTATTTGTGTGTGTGTGTGTGCGGTGCGCGTGTGCCTTTGTGGTCGGTTCATTTATGCTTTTGGTTTTTTTTTTCGGGTGCGTGCGACACCCGCAAGGAAATGAGAAAAGTTTTCACTGTTTGGTTGGTGGCGTTGAACCAGTGCTTAGCTGAGTTGCGTTCATTTGACTTGGCTGCGTTGATTGCACTTAATACTCGTACTCGTACTCGTACTCGTGTGTGTAGGGCGTTGCAGTGGGGCGGTGGGGCGGCTGTATGCTTGTGTGCTTATGGAATTGTGTTTTTAAAGTAAATATGTGTATGTGACAGTTAATTTATTGCTGTTGTTGGTTTTGTTGTTGCTGTTAATATTGTGCACTTCCAACCGTTTTTCGCTTGGCTTAATGCAATTTAGCTTATCTCTTGTCTTTTTTGTTTTGTATGCAATTTGGATAAACTATGTGTGCGTAGTTTAAAGCAGAAGTAAATTTTTGAGTCATCAATTTAGGAAAATTTGGCCATTAAATAGGTACTTGGTACATGGAAACATGTGTATAAATATATGTATGTATGTATATGAGCAAACCTCACGTGTTGTTTTTTTATTGTCACTCCTTTCTCTTAGCAGAAAAAATTGCTAAAACATTCTTCTTGCATTTACTTCAATCAATGCAGATCTAGAAACAAGTAGAATAAAAAATATTTGAACAATTTCCGCCTTAAAACGTTTATTTATCCGAAAATTACGATATTACACATTTGGGAAGTTTTCGAATAGAATGTTGATATTAGAGGCAAGGGACGTTGGCATCAAATACAACATATCTGTGAAGTTTCAAGAGTGCGACACGATATTAAAAAACAAAATGGCGGCATGCAGAATATCTGTCGCAGCTATTTTACAATTGTTGAAATTTTACAAATATTTTTATTTTAATAAATTAAGATACTTCAAAATGTTAAAATTAAACGGTGAAAATGTTCCTCCTGCCAAATCGAACGAATCTAGAGTAATAAAACTAGAGTGCTACCAAATGCAAAAAAAAATCCAATGAGTAAGCGTTGACTATGATATGAGAAAGCAAAAACACGCTTTTATCGAAAATGTAACAAGTCGCCAGATTTGCTCATATAGGAAGCATCGCAATGTCTTGATCGGTAGCGGTAAAAACCTTACAAGTTAAGAAAATTAAATCGAATACCGTTAAATTTTCCAGATTTAACAATATTTCGAAAAATAATGGCGTTTTCTTTTCTCAATATAACGTTGCATTTATTCTGCCCTGTATCAGGGCTCTCTAATTTACGTGTTCTTTTCTCAACATTCTCAATGTGTTGTTTGTTCCTTTCTCAACATATTTCCCTCTGGCCCGATAAAAAAGCAAAATGTCCTGCCCTTGTTAACGCGTGAGAGTGAGTGTTGTGCAGCAGCTTTTTTTTGGATAAAACTATTTCACAGATTTAAGAATTCGCTGCACAGAGGCCTAATTATGCATATCTTGGCTGCAACGAGATAGTCATCTGAGGCGATCTTTGGGCCTACCGCCTATCACAACAGGATTGATTTGGTTTCTGGTTTTTCGATCCGGAGTTAGCCATGTACATAGCTCGATGGATCCTCTTATGCAGAAACCTAGCTCAACATACTACCATGTATCTGGCGTATGAAATAGTCCATTTCCGCAGTAAATACTGGAACATGCAGTTGGCACTACTACACTAAGCAACTTCGCGTCGACGCAAAATAGTGAGCGAACGGTGCACAACATAGCTTATGAACACGCTAGTGGCAATTTTTTAACCAAATATACATACATATGTACATATACATACACTTTGAAACTTATGTACTTTCTAAATTTTTCAGCTCGCATTTTTCCATCATCACAAACTCTTGAATATTCATGAAATTTGGCATGTTGTGTGCGCGTGCACTTTGATGGCTGCGATTTGCAGTTGCAAAAATTGTATTTTCTTAATTGCTGTAACATATAATATTTTTTTTTTGTGGCTGCAACCTTGTAGCATAACTTGTGATGCAACTGGAATTATTGTTGTAATTTTCGAATGACAGTCTAAAAGTTAGTTAAAAGATATGGGCAAACCTCCGGAACCGTGCGATTCAACGCAAAAAAATGTAAATTTTTAATTTAACGCACAAAAATAAATTATACGTCCAATTATTTTAAATCCATTGAGGAAACATTAAATTATTGCGAGATTCATTTTTCTCAAAGGATTAAAAAGTTATAAGTAAAAAATGAAAATTTTTGAAAACACAATGTTACATTTACTATTTGCCATGATTTTGAAAGGCTCCGTTTCGCGCTGAAAAAGTTATACTCAAAAAGCGTACAAAAGGTACTCAAAGTGATACATCAAAATTGTTATTTTAATTACTTTGGTTGTTTATAAAAACTAAAATGACATCATTAAAAAACAATTAATAAGTCACAAGAACTCGTCTCATTTGTTTACATTAATAAAATTAATTTATAGGCGAGTGACAAAAAAGCCCACGGTTCCGGAGATTTGCCCATATGCGACAAAGGGATAAAGTATTACGTATACGCCATACTGGTCGATAAGTTTACTTAATGGCTTGGTGAATATTCATACATAATTATGTATGTATGTGTAAGGGACAGTTTTTCAGTGCACGGCCGTGGTTTAAACTAAGTTTAAACGCCCGATCTGGCTGGTTTAAACTAAGATCAGCCAATCAAATGCCAGCCGGCAGTTCAATTTAAACTCAGTTTACTTAATCTAAGTTTAAACTGGCACTGAAAAACTGGCCCTAAGAGGTTCGTGGGGATTAGCTTTTTAAATTACGAAAAAAAATGTATTCCTAAAACAAAAGTAATTTTTGAAATTCCCAATATTTTCAGATGCACTAACTAATTATGCTTTTTTAAGACAAGAAGACTTTGCCCTCTCACATTTGCTTGCTGCCAAACGGGTTTTCGTTTGCTACCAAGAGCATGCCTGTTGAAAAGCGGTGTCTTGTGAGTTGCGTGAACCGGATGCAAGAGAAACGTTACTGGTTCCGGAAAGTCATACCTATTCACCGTAGAAGTATACGACTAAATAACCAAAGTGTTTCATATCAACATTTGGTATATAATTCGTTTCAAAAATGTGATTGTTTTATTTTAAAAATAATATAAAAAATATGTATGTAGTGTGTTATTGAATGCTAGGGAAAAAATCTCAAAGGGAATGTGAATGCAACATAAACTGGATATTTAAAAAAAAAACTTGAGGTCGATTTTATATAACGAACCATTTTGATATATATGCAAAAACGACATTTTCATTAGCCAATACCAGGCGCTAATATGTATGAAGTAGCAAGCTTCCCTATTAACATTTTAGCGAACGTTCGATATCCAATCAACTCATAACCAACCTTAGTTTTCGAACACTCATAGCATATTGGAAATACACTCTAGATGGGTTTGAAAAAAATGAAAACCAAGACAACAAGACAGGAAGTGAAATTCAGGTCACTCTTGAAGGAAAATATAAGACAATCACTCTTTCTTATTAAAATTTCAATTCGATAATGGGCTAGATTTCGAATTCATAACGAATGAAAAATACATTGGATAATTTTGCTGGAGCAAGGCCTAGTTCTCGATTCGGTTCGCATCTTATTTGATTTCTATCCGCATACATTTGTTTATAGAACTTCTCAAAGTAGAAATTTGGAAATTTTAAAATTTATACAAACATGTTGTATGTAGAAATATGTAGACAACTTGTTATTTCACACGTATTCGCACCTGGTAATGGGAAATGAAAATATCGTTCCCATATTTTAAAGAAAAATATTATAGATACCAATTGTTTGGCAAATTTTGTCCTCAGATTTCAGACAACCAAAGAGATAAATTTGTATGCTTGTAGACTGAACAAACGTAAGCCCCACTACCAAACAAAGGAAAATGAAATCTTACTTGTAAATATTTCATAATTTAAAAATTTAAAGGATATGATTTCACAGTTACACAGCTCTGTCACATACATCCGATATCCCAACAAACACACTCTTGCTAACGTCAACATTCGCAAATGACTCTACTATTATACATACATACATACACATGTACCCAATTGAGGCGTCTAAAGTATTAAAGAAAAACAACCTAAAATTTGCCGAAGTATGATTAGGAACTTGGCGCATTAAAGTAAATGAACCGAAATACAAACAATGCGTTTTACACTTCATTCCAGTCCAGCTGTAGTTAGTATTATTGGACGACATTTAGCTTGATATTTAATAATTTTCAAATAAAGAATAAGAAAAAAATATTTGGCGCTAACCATTTTGCCAAGTGTTTGGCCGAGACTCTCCTAATATTATAGCAAATTTTCTTATTTTACTAATTTCACTTGAAAACATAGTGATTGATGAAATAAAGTCGTGATTCCTGAATAACGGACATAAATTCATACATAGATACATACATAGACCAGTTAAAGACATATGCACATTAGCGCGCAGTAATTTGTTTGGAGCAAAATTTTCGAAGAAAATGTATAGCAAATTCAAATTCTATAATTGATTCTAAACAAAAATGACGAAAAAACTATAAACGAGAAATGACGTTTGACCCTCCCAATTTTAAAAAGAACAAGTTGTATATTGTAACTTTTTTGGTCGAAATTAATTTTTAAATGCAGCAAAATATTTTTTTTGCTTTCTAGGTTTTGTAAAGTAGGTGCTTAAATATGCAGAAAACACAAAAATTTTGTAAACGAAAAGTAAATTTCGTTCAGAAAAAATTATGATACACTGATTTTTCTTTTAAAAATTTGGGAGGGTCAAACGTCATTTTTGGTATATAGTTTGTTCGCCATTTTTGTTTAGAATCGAATGAAGAATTCCAATACGTTATGCACTTTTTCCGAAATTAAATTACACCGCCCTAATGTACATGCTAACATTTTTTCTTTCTTTTTGTTGCTATCCACTAAACATTTTATAAATTGCACAAATATTTGCGGTTTTCGTTTTCTCGCTGCTAAATATTCAATTTTTTGTGCTCATTTTAATTGCAGTGAAATTGATTTTTGTGCGCTTGGTGCCAAAAAAGCATTTGTTTACCACACCAAAATGAAAATAAAAAATCAAAGCGCAAAAGAAATCATGTAAATTTGGCAGGCAATGTTGGCCATAGAACATATACATATGTACGCAATCAGAATTAAAAAGAGAAAACTGCGTAAAAATAATCAGTATGTTCCATATAATATTCTCACTAATTTTGCAATGGTTACTGCAGTGTATAGAAATTTGGTTTTACCGCAGTATGGTTTAAATACTACAAATTAAGTTGATTAAAAATATTTTGAGAGATAAAATCATTCGTATTTCTGTCATTCATAAAATTAAGCTACTTTTATTGATTTAATGTATACATACAGTGGCGGTCAAAAATGGACGAATGGTTTTTCGTTTTTAATATTTACAATATTATTCAAGCTAAATTTTTTAAAATATTTTTTTATAAAGATATGGTTCATGCTTTAACAAAAACTATATAAATCACACTTTCAAACTTTATACAGAACTTAGAAAAATTCCATAAATTTTTATCTAAATTTTGTACTTTTTAACCAGAATTTTTAGAAATTTTTTGGGTATGCAGTTAACAAGCTTATAAAGTTTTAGTAAAATAAGTGCAAGCACATTGATTTTTAATCATTTTTTTTTGCTGACGGCTTTTTCCGTTTTTTTCATATAAAAAGCGAAATTTAGGAAAACTGGCGTTGACTTTTTATTTTTATTGCAAAAGATCTTGCGCATATTTTTCCACATAAAATTCATGTTTATATGGAAAAAAGTGCAAAACGCTGTCACCAAAAAAAAAAATTATTAAAAATCAATGTGACTTTTTAGCCGCTCAAAACTTGCACTTATTTTACTTGAATTTTGTAAGCTTATTAACTGCATATCCCGAAAAATTCTAAAAATTCTGGTTCAAAAGCTCGAAATTTAGATAAAATTTGTGGAATTTTTCCAAGTTCTGTATAAAGTTTGAAAGTGTGATTTATATAGTTTTTGTTAAAGCATGAACCATATTTTTATAAAAATAAATATCAAACAAATCTTAGCTCGAAAAACATTAAAAATATTAAAAACGAAACACCATTCATCCATTTTTGCCCGCCACTGTATGTATTTGCTAAATAGTTTGCCACAACTTCACAGTGGTTCGGAGCTCACATTCAAAACGGCCATGACCGGTTGAACAGGCCTGCGAAATTTAACTTTTTTCTCTCTTCTAATAATTATTTTCGAGTAAAGCAGTGCTTTTTTCTAGCTAATTTAGAATTTTGAAAAATTTTTATGACAGGTCAAAAATTAATCAACTTAAAATAAAATGTTTACTTATAAAAAAAAAAACAATATTAATTAAAAATGCCTCTAATGAGACAAATAGCGTTTTATTTTCTCGAAACAATGCGCCAGGGCTGTCAAGTTTTCGTGTTCTTTTCTCAGCATCTTCACAAGCATATTGCGTGCTCTTTGTTTAAAATGTGGCACTCTGATAATGTTGCCATATAATAATGTGAAATTTTTTTCGAGAAAAGAAAACGCCATAAGTTAATCAGAAAACTTTTGGAAATTCAAAGCTAATGCTTGTTATACGCGGTAATACTAAGGAAAATGATAAAGGAATTTTCTTGGAAAATTTAGGTGACAGATTTTTTTATTAGTTTTTATTATGAGTGCTTTATAAAGATCGAGTGAGGATTAGACAAGAATAAGATATGCAACTGTGTAGTAGTAAGGGTATTTTTTGAGTTTTGAGTTGTGTCTTTATTGCAGAGGACCATCGTCGTGTACTTTGAAGAAACGGAACGAAATATTTTTCACAAAACGTTTTTGGTTTCAAAATCTAAAAATTACTTTTATCTTTAGGCTCTAGCGCCTAGGGCACAACACCCAGGCTCGAGGGCCTACTCTAAGCTCTCGTTTTCTTAGTCGAAGGAAAAAAGTATGTTAAGTCCTGGCCGCTGGAGTAGTTTATGCAAGCTGACCTTTCAAGAAATCTTGGAGATGCACTCCCATTCTAATCAACGAAACTCATTTTCAGTTAAGTTTTAAATAAATTACTTGTCCTTCGCTAATTTTTATTCAAGTTAGGTAGCTAAAAATAAAAAAAATTAACGACTAAAATATTTATGTATACATATATCACCTTCACTGGGTATTTTACCTCAAACTCTTTATCCACTCAAATTAAGATCACTCATACGCCCTGTGGTACCAGTGGCACTTCAATTACTTTACAGCGCTTACAATGCGGTAGACGCCTCCAACCGAGGGTAAATCATGATTAATTATTGAAAAGTGCATTTCTTTACTAAACTCTACCACATTTATTTTTTACAAAACTTATGCAGCACCAGAGACTTTGCAAGAAGAGGGGAACAAAGAGACAGCCATGTAAAACGTAATCCAGGCAACGGTGAACGAAAAAAAAAAACTGCAGGAAGGAAGCAAGTATAAAGTAACCGCTTTGCAAAGGCAAGCAGCTTTAAAAATTTATTATTATTGGCATTTGCAATTACACTGCCGCATTTTATGCAAGCGGGCAATGGATAGTTGCGGCAGCTGCAACGCCCCGGCAGAATGGTAATGGGGTTCCACCTAAAAGTGTGCTACACTTTCGTTTTTAATGCGGCTAGCACAGCAGCTGCTCTCACATTACCGTTGTTGCCTTGCAGCGGTAGCAAAAATAGGACAAATGGCGTTAACGTATTGCTTCATTTGATGCGCACCGAGCGGGCGGCAGGCAGCAGCTGTTACAACTGGAAAATGCATTTTTTCTTAGTTGATTACTTTGATAGAGGTGAGCGGATGAAGGTTAAATGTTCAGTTGTGTCGGAAATATGGTTGGCAGCGAACATACATACATACGCAAATAGAATTTTGAAGCTATTTAAACCGTTCGCTCTGCGTTTGTGTGTTTGCATGGCCGTGAGTTAGTAAGTAGTAATACAAATGTCTTGACTGTTCGGCTCTGAAGACTGAGGGAGCCATTCAAAGAATTTGGAAATTTGTATTCTATTGATGAGCTGAGGGTTTTTGTACTAAGAAAAGGTGAAAGCATTGAAATGAGTACATTACTTTGATGATAAATTGATCGCCTTGTAAAAAAATAGTGATTACTTTCCACTTACACCGCGGTGGCATTAAGTTTCTTTCACTAATGAACTCCGAAAGTCCTGAACCTGGGTACAAATGCTCCATCACTGCATGCGTATGCATCGTGGCCCGTAGAATTTTTTGAAGAAAAATTTATTTTTGTTAAATGAGAAATAAATAAATGACAGAAAATCAAAAAAGTTCTTGCGGATACACTGCCGCTTAATTTACTGAGACCTGGTAGTGACAAATTAAGTGATCGATGTTCAGTAATCATTCGCCGGAAAGCCTATTCGCTTGTCATGTGTTTGCATAAGGCAGTGGGCCGTAGTGATCCCTATTACCAGCCGTAGTTGAGAGCGTTCCAATTACGGAAAAAATTTGGCTCTGTTAATATCCAACCTAGGCCATGCTACTTTGCTCGTTGGTTTGTCGACCGATATTTTATTAGCCAGTATGAATAAGTTCGTTCTAAGTAAGAGCTTGCACGTTGCCAGCGGTAAACCCACATAGTAAGAAGTGTTTTCCGCCCATAGGCAAGTACTTGACTTTGCAAATTGCTTGGTTCTCGGACACAGAAATATTTCGGAAAATGGCATTGTGAAAGAGCTGGAAATGAAAGGAACAGATCTTTGCGCAGTCAATTCGGCTGAAAATGCCGGCAAGCAAACTATCTTCAGACGAACTATGGACTGGTTTTATCAACGGACATCGTCAAGTAAGAGTATATGGAGACCGTAAAGACTGCCCCTCTTATGATTTCTAAAGCAGTTTCAGGAATGGGGAGGAGGTAAAGGGCACTGCCCGTCCATTTTCATTTGCTATATTCAATAAGCATGGTGAATGCACTTACCTCGACAAGGTAAATGACCAATATGATCCCTACAACTTCTTTGTATTCTATGCTCTTTCTTTAAAAAAGTACTTCAAAAATTGGGTTTAAAATAAATGACATAAGAGGGTTTTGGAAAAGTAAAAAAAAAACAAAGACAGCGCCTAGGAAAAAGATATTGTCATTTAAAACAAAGTACGGACGGTCGTCGGACCTTTACTACAGCCAGACTAGAGTCGAAAATTTGTAATGCTGATTTTTGCAATGGAACCAAGGCAAAACCAGTAGTTAGTATTCATTTGGTGAAGCCTAATACGATCTCGCTCCATCTCATTACACTGGGTTAACGCTTAATGTTTTGATGAACAATTTATTTATTCCTTCTTAAGTCGCTGAAGACGTTCTTATTCGCTGTACCCTAATAAAATTTGCCGCCTAACAATTTTGTTAAGTAGCTTAACTCTCAAAATAGGGTGAAATGGACCCAGCCTGATGGAAGTTTGTAAAAAAAGTGATGTGGTGAAGGAGAATGGGATTAAAAATTGGCTACCACGATTATAATATACTAATACATATTTGGGTTAGTACGTTTGATACGCTAAAATAGCTATTCTCCAGAGTTGGAAATATTTTGCGAAGCCTTATTTCAAGATGGCGGCGCTATAAATTTAGTTTTACATCCCTTACGACTGGCGTTCATAGTATTCAAAAGGTTTGACCAACATAAACACGTAAAATTTTTCACCTCCTAAATAACTGGAATTTATTAAATGCACCTATCATGTGTATTTGCGTGGTGTGTGCCAATCCTCTTATCCGGGGTCTTTTTTTCAAGAATTGGCATTTGGTACCTGTTCTATGGTGGATATACCGGGCCTAGAGCATCACTAATAAGGCTTACATAACAGACTCGGTAAAATCTTATGGCCGATGCTTAGAAGGTTGATCCTGCGAGTGCTGGCGCATATGATGAGGTCATCCTTCTTGTGGAATCTCAATTCAGCAGCCATGCATTCCTCATATTTTGCATCACCTCCTCGCCACTCTACTTAAATAGCTCAGCTAGTCAATTATCGTCTGAACGTTAAATCCATTCTGTTTTGTTGTTTTGATGTTACACTATTATTTGTTATACCATCACACTGCTATACTTGCATAGTTAACTAGGTATACATAACTAAGCTACTGAGAATTTTTGGAGAAGTTAGTTTGAGCATGTGTCTGGGAGTCACATCACTAACTCAACTCAGTGCTGAGCAGGGATGCCAACTCTTTTAAGGCCAATTCCTCAAATTAAGGCACTCCATTCTCATTTTCATTAAAAAGAGAAACATATAATGTGTATATAAAACCAATACCTCATATATTTTTTGATGAAAATTTTGTAATAGTAAGTAAAATTGCCTCCAAGTATCAATGCCAAGCATATTTCTGATTGAAGTTTTTTGTTTAAATAGATTTTTTAAAAATTCTTTATATATTGATAAATACTTATTTTTATTAGACTGCTTGAAACTTTTCCAAATATTGGCTTGGCGCCGAAACCGAAGTATGAAATGATAGTGTCAAGTATATAGGTCAAGTGAAAAGTGTCACTATGGATGTTTGCAAGTTTTTAATATCCACACGGTTGCATGAGGAAATAATTTTATTTTTCAACACCATAACACCGTAATGAGAGATTTTTATTACTAGAGCTCAGATATTTATGCAAAGAAAGTCGGGACCTGGGTAGAAAATCATTACAGGAGTAAGGCATATTCTCATATATTTTGCATGTTTGCATATTTGGTGAATATTTGCGTATTTTTGTATATATTTTGCATGCTTCCCTAAGAGTGCACCACTCTACCAATCTTTCCCGACATTTTAGCATGAAGGATGTCTTGCTAATAGGCCAGTAGCTTTTGTGGCTAGTATAGTAATCCTTACCAACAACAAAGGCGACATCAACCAGATTCCAAGGTTGTGGTATGTAGGCAAGAGCAAGCGATGCTGTGAAAATTTTTTTCAAAGTCGCCAACTACAGCTTAACACCTTCTTTAAGGACAATGGGTAGGATGTCATCCAGACATCTTCATTGGCCACAGTTCTGGGAACAAACCACTTGTACCTTGGCACTGTGGTTATCACAAGTCGAGGAAGAGGAAGGTGTAACCATCACCTGATTCCCAGGAAGGTGGGTCTCTAGTAGAACAGAGAGTGTGGTAATCTTAGACTCCGCTAAAGAGCCATCAGGCCTCTTGACTAAACGCAACTTTGTGGTTTGTTTCTTCTTAAGAACTTTTACCAGCCTAGTCGTTTGACTCAAGGTTTCAATCCGGCTGCATTATTCTTTAAAAGAGGCTCTCATCGCAGAGCGAATTATACTATGTTCCCACGGCACATAATTCACGCTCCCATTCGTAATTGGCTCTCGCATTCGTAATTGGCACTGTGAATAGTGAAGCCTGTCCCCCCTGCGGGCGGTATTCTTTGCTCCACAGCCTTGAGCCAATCCCAGTTAGCTTGGGAGAGGCATTTTACCATAATGGTTCCATCCGTCTCTTATGAACCCGGATCAGAAGGACCTCGCAGTGTTTCATTTCCACAGTTGTCATCTGCCGAGTCTAATCCGCTCCCCCC